>NC_056736.1:623048565-623201065 GCF_019279795.1 Protopterus annectens
CAGCAATCTCTGCTCCCAGCTTTGATGGAAATGCTGCATATTCACAAGTCAAATGGCATATTTGTCACTTGTTCAAAGGACCTAAACCTGGTATGTGACATCAACAGAACTCGCCGGAGAGACAGATTTGTCTCACAGAGGTTGCCTCACCTTTGGAACAAGCTTCCTATTCATGTTAAACAAAGCCCCTCGTTGGCCCTATTTAAGAGCAATTTGGATGATTGGATGGGTAACCCGAAGTTCACCCTGGGGGCTCCACCTGTGTCCCTTTTGGACAGGGGGCAATAGGTGCTGATTTTAGTGCCTGCTTGAATCAGACACCCTTAGGAAGATGGGTTGTACTTGGCTAGGCTTGTAAGGCCCCTGTGGCCATTAGCCTAGTAACCTCCTATAAGCCTATAATCATATGATTTTTCTGCCAGCAGAAGTGATCAGAACTCATATATGAACCCTGTGGAGTGGGTGCATGGGGGCTTGCCCCCTGCAAAAAACATGTGTTTTGGCAGGTGTTGCTGTTTTGTGTATTGATCCTTTTGGATTGATTGATATTTCAAAGTACGTATATATACATACACGGATCCTCTTCAGAAGCTCGAAGTTTCAAAACTTTGAACTTCAAACAGCCGAGACCATAAGATCAAAGTTTTGAAACTTCGAACATTTTGAATGGAGATCACCGTACGGCGTGGAATGGGAAACTCACTGTTTTCCTCACTGTAGTGCGATCTCTGAGTTGGTACATTTATTTAGCAGGGGGTGTGAGGAGTGCAGGGGTGCCCCCCTGCAAAAATGAAAAAAATTTTTTGTTTTTATTACGTTTTCAAAGTTTCAAAACTTCTATCTTATAGTCTCGGCCATTTGAAGTTCAAAGTTTTGAAACTTCGAGCTTCTGAAGTAGATCCACATACATATATACATAACATATATATATATATATATATACATATACATATATATATATACATACATATATATATATATATATATATATATACATATATATATATATATATATGAATCTAGAACTATTGAACGAAAGTTTAATAGTCCGAATCCACAATCACCGAACACACTTTAACGAAAGCGCTTTCACCGAAAAAGCGCTTTCGTTAAAGTGTGTTTAAAAAAAAAAAATAGATCTACTTTTATGCAGGGTGGCAAGCCCCCCTGCACCCCCCTACTTTAATATTCTCACTCCGAGATCGCACTACAGTGAGGAAAAGGGAATATTCCCTTATCCGCAACGTAGTACGATCTCCACAACAGTCATTCCCCCACGACTCCCTCTAGCTGCAGGCATACTTATGCAAAAGTGCTTTTTTGGTAAAAAGCACTTTTGCGGAAGTAAGCCCAGCTGTTTGTGCTTCTTATCCGCAACGTAGTACGATCTCCGCAACAGTCATTCCCCCACGACTCCCTCTAGCTGCAGGCATACTTATGCAAAAGTGCTTTTTTGGTAAAAAGCACTTTTGCGGAAGTAAGCCCAGCTGTTTGTGCTTCGGTGAAAAGTTCCTTCGGGGATCAGTACCGATCCCATATATAGATATATATATAGATATATATATGCATATACACACACACACACACACACACACACACACACACACACAAAATAAAACACAAACACACACACATAATTTAAGGTTTACATTTCAGATTATTTGCATTCAATGCCTTTTTCATGACTGCTTCTCCCTGATAACAGGACCAAAATGTGCCATTTATTTTTATAAATGTTTCATATATTATTTACATGTCACTGCCTCAGTTTTAGGCTAGAACTGCATGACTGCCTAGTTACAAGCTAACCATTCCCTTTGGTATTAGAGGCTGCATTATGCAGACTAATTATAATGCATTCCACATTTCATTTTTACAGCAACTGGCTACTGTTACAGCCATCTGTGTTCTGCTTGGTTACAGCAGTTTTTTGTTGTCTAGTAGCAGTCATAATATGATTTGTTTTCCTTGGATAACACAATAAACTGCATGTGCTCCTGCATTTATTCACAGCTGGAACATTCCCTAGCCAAGAAAATCGGTTGGCTTTACTAAATTGTGTACAATTTATTCCTTCCACGGTATAAGGCAAACTACATTGCAGTATGCACAGATTAGTTCACATTAGGATGAATTCCAGTACCTGACTGGACAATTAAGCATTCCAGTCAGAGTAAATCCTGAAATAACTCTTGCTGGAACATTATAACTCCTAACAAAGATGCCAACCTCTTGTGTACCAAAAACCTAACCACTCTCACACACACACACACACACACACACACACACACACACACACACACACACAAATGATAAAGCAACCTTGTCAATTTAATGGAAAGGCAGAAATTCCTTAAAAGGGTAGCTAAGTACAATAATTCCATTCCAATTCTTTTATAACCTTAAAAACACACACAGAAGCCTGGTCTCAAGGTACTTTGGTTTCTACAAAATATCGGTGCATATGTTATTTCCACATTATGACCACCCTGATATCACCAATAAAAACAACAGATGAATCCTCTGGGCCACGATATCAAAGATCACATAAACTTCTTAATGTCTGTGATGAGCTGACAGTGGTGAAATGTATAAGATAATTACATGCTACAGTTAAAAAAGTTTTATGTGACTGAATATTCAGAAAGACATCTATTCACCTTGGCAATCACTCCTTCCACTGCACTGTATGGATGGCTGATGCACAATCAGTCCTTTCACTGTCACAGAGATACAAGCACGTGCATGTGCACACACACAAACACACAATAAAAGTGAATACAGGATTAACAGGGCTATAATACATGAATGGCAAATCATAAAATGTGACCGGCAGTGAGAGACTGAACATTTTAATCAATGCATAAATCATATAAACAGCATATAAAATGTCTGACTAATGGGCATTAATTAAAAATATAAAATCATGGCAATACACCCTAAAAGCAGACCCTGTGGTCAGAGATTTGGAAACACATGTTGACAGCAACCTGACCTTTGACCACCACATGTCTAATGTAGTTAGAAAATCATTCTACACTGCACAACTTATAAGTAAGGGCATAGCATCCAGGTCCAAGGAGGTCATTGTTCCACTGTACTCACCGCTTATCAGACCAATCATTGAGTACAGTGCACTCTTCAGCATGTACCTCAACAGGCACTTGAAACAGCTTGAGAGACCTCAGAGGTTCCTCACAAAAAGAATGCAAGGAGTAAACAACAAGTTCTAAGTGGACCATCTCAAAGCCCTTTCCCCTGTACTTGGCCTGCTACATACTGCTTTGTGGTGACTGATGTCTAGCCTACACGGCATTCCCTGATCCTTCACTGATGGATCTGTTGCATATCTGAAAATCAAATGGCATCAGAAATTCCCCTTCTGAGGACCTATACCTCTGCTGTGACACAAACAGGAAGTGTCAGACTGTAATTCTTAAATATAACACAACTCAGGCATGATAAGTAAAGGGTGGAAATTTAACACATGAAACTACAGAGACATTGATAATAGCACAATAATTCAACAAATTACAACTCTATTACACAATGTGGTTCTGACACAACACTGCGATGCAATGACAATAAGGAGTGAAATAGCGGTTATGGATATCCATGACAAGTGCTATGAGCTGAAAACGAGTTTAAGTGCATGTAATAGAACATTAAGGTAGAATTCTCTGTTGAGAATTCAGTAAACCCAATTTCATACTGCAATACTATTTATTTATATATTACTGCCAAAATTTATAAGGAATAAATCGTCTTCCAAATTCAGAGTTCTGCTAATCAAAGTTCATTGGAAAACCTTGTCAATTAGATCTCGCCACCACCAATATAAACATAGAAGGTCTGAACAGATGAACTTGAATCTGGATAAAATTTATATCCAATCCTGAACATAATAATTCAGAACCAGTAGAGGTGTGTGCAGTCTCATTAATGACACAGACTAAATGAAACCTGTTCTGCATCAAAAGGAAATTAAAGTGCATCACACACATTTGTCCCAAACTTTTTAAAACTTTTTAACAGATTGTATTAGATAAGCAATCCTCGTCCTGCGTTTTTTTCATTATTAACTTAAAATCTATAAGGTAAGGAACCAATTACGAGAATGGAACAACTTCAGTACTTACGTCTGTGTCATAAACACTTACAGCGTTAGAAGTGTTGGTAAAGTACCCTTCTCAGGGATGAAACAAACGTCATTATACAGATTAGTATAGCATATACTCTTGCTTCCTATCAGCACTTTTAATTTGCTGAGTGTTTTTAATTGATTCAACCTGTAATTGCCATTACTTAATGCACTACTACCGTTTGTTTATATCGTCCTGATGACGCATAAGGAGTTCGATATGCAGAAGAATGATGAGCTCTTGTACATTTTAAGTAATTAACTCAATAAATAGATAAGATTCTACCCTCTGCACACACCATATCGTGCTGTTTTTTCCTACAGACACCATTTTTCCAGATCCCTTTGTTCTAGCATTTCCATTATACAGTAAGTTTCCTCTGTCACAATCATATGACATGTCTTTTCAGGTGCAAAACCATGCTGATTACAGAACATTTGTCTCTACTAAGATTCAGTCCTGTGATCTCGGTACTAAACTCATAATTTAAATATTAGAGTACTACAGTTATACAAAGTAATATAAAAAAGACTGAGGTATGAGGTTATTACATTTGTTTCAGACGTTATACATGCTTAACTTCAGAAAAAACACATACTTTTTACTAAGAACTTTTGGCAAGAATTTGTTTTACAAAATCATTTGCAGGAATTAAAGAAGAAGATGAAGATGGGAGTTTTTATGTAATTTGTTCTGATGAAGTCATTCTGTTTGATGAAAGCGCTTAACCTGTGGTTTATTTTTGTTAATAAACTTCTCTCTGTGGACCCGCAACGCTGTGCTCTTTTTGGTTAAAAAGATGAAGACTGTTAGTTTTGCTTAGTGTACAGCATAAATAAAAGGACCCTACAGACAGAACTGGGGTTCACACCAAGTGGAACGCATGTTAACTGTGGGGGTTCCACCTCCACGTTCTGAGGAATGCAAGGACACTCAGCTGTCACCAATACCTCAGATAATGGCACAGCTGTCAACTCTGCTGACACTTAAAAACATCCTATATTTTAATATATGAATTTCAGAAATATAACAATTAGGTACACTTGGTTTGCATGGTATACAAATTTGAAAAAACAAAACAATAATTGCAATTCTTAATATACAAATCAGCAGGAATATGAGATTCTCTTGGAGTTCATGAGTTTGTACAGTTTCCTCCCTGCCTGATGTTATATAATTCACCTTCCTAACATTAGAGCAGACTGCTGAGGGAGGCATAAAATCACAATTATTTTACAATGACATAAAGCAGGGGAAAAGTAAATGACAGAGTGACTAATCAGGAAAAGACAGCACATATCCTGTGATAATAAACAGTGGGAAAGGAAAATTAAATGTTTACTACATAAAAGTTTCTAAGAATTTATAGAAATTTGAGAGAACATGTCCTCATGATGTCAGATGCCCATATATATTTAATTTTATATATATATATATATATATATATATATATATATATATATATATATATATATATTATATATGCACACACATGCATACATACATACATACATATACACAGTATATATTTAGTTACATATGTCTTGACTGATATCTTTTTGAACCCAGCTATGAGAACTAAGCTGAAAAACAAATGTGGCAAATGTATTTAATCAGGGGTTAAATGAAATGTTATTCTCAATCATCATTACAAATCCACTTTGCGCAACTATACAGACTAAATGAGAAAAATTACAACAAAAACTGTCTTTAATAGTCACTCTAGAAGCATGACTGTACAATACCTACAAAGGGCAGCACAGTGGGCTCACTGGGAGGCATGTGTAGGCGGATCGCAGTCAGAAGTGGAACACTGTAGGTTAGCTGGCATAGCATGCAGAATAGTGATCACATTACCCTATGTTAATGTGTGATTCATAAAGATTCATTACATCCTCACTAGATACAGCAGCAGTACTGTCGCTTAACTGTTGCTTGGCAGTAGGAGTGTAGGGAGAAATTCATATTTTGTACTCCAGTCTAATGCTGCTGCTCTCTACGTCCTACCAACAGTAAAATTGTACTCAACTCTCAGAATGTTGCCGCTATGCACATAGGAAGAGACGCACACCACTCTAGACACACAATCATAAAGTGGCAATTTTTATGTACTCATTTAAGTACACTGAGTATGCTTTGGTACACCCTTACTGGGACTAAGCAGATCATTTATGGATAGACAGTCTCCTTCCGTCTACGTGGGCTTCTCTGCACGGTACAAATGACAGCAAACTGCAGGGGCACACGTTAGTGAGCAGGCATCTCAAATGTGACTTGTCAGGAAAGGAGATAAGCAGTCTACTTTGACTGAAACAGAGGTTAGGCCAGGGCAAGGCTCACTAGCAAAATAGGTGAGGATGTGACTGGGTAGGGGAGGTCACTTACGTCTCACTAGAGGGAAGAAAACATTACTGGCTGAAATGGAGAAGCTGCTGATCACTGACTGGAGGGAGGAATGAAGAAAGATGATGGTGACAGGAAGAAGGGGATGCCAAATTAACTGCAGATCCTACAACCTGAGGGACGGGGGGCAAAGCAGAGGGGCTGTACTAACTGCCATGATGACACTGGATTAAAGATTGCTGTTAGGATAGCCTGAACATCCAGAAGTACCTAATGCTGTTAGTGTGGCTCTGGGGAGGCAAAGACACTGTCTGTTAGCAGAGCATCAAGAGGGCTGGAGTGGCAATACTTCTAGCCTGTGTATTTATGGGGATAGGTGGGCACTTTATTTATTTATTGACATTTGTTAACCGGATTAGTCCAGCTAGGCTTGTGGCCCATTTTCAGTGGAGACCCGAGGAGAAAAGCTCCAAAAAAACCACAGTTTACAGAGAATCAAACATTTGAGTCAAAAATATGGTCAGAATCAGTTATACAAGAACGTTAGAGCGACAAAGCAGAAATGCAAACACATGATATATACATATCAATATTTTCACAGACTAAAAAATATATTTACATATTTACAAAAAGAGTTAAAGTCCAACAGTATTGACTGTAGAGTTTAATAAGTACCCACAATAGTGGAGAACTTAGCTGTATGTGGAGGGACTGAAAAGGTATATATTAGGGTTGTGGGGAGCTTAAGTAGGGGCTTGACAAGGACATATTTTGGAGTTGAGTAGATGAAGGTTGAGTTTTTCTTTAAAATGGGATGGATGAATGATGGAACAAATGTCTCTTGGGAGTTTGTTCCAGGCTTGGGCAACGGAGTGTTTATATGGGAGTTTGCCAGCTATTTTTTGGGGTTGGTAGTTTTGTAGTGGTTGCTGATTAGAGGTATGGAGGGTCAGGTGAAGAGTGTAGATAGAGATGAAGGAAGGGAGAGCAGGGCAGGATGAAGGTTTGTAAAGAATGAAGTGTAACATTTGAAGTTGTGACAGCAGTAGAAGATGGGTGAATTCTAACCAGTGGAGAGTATTTAGGGCAAGGCAGTGATGTGTATTGTATGGAGTGTGTGTGATAAATCTAGCTATCTTGTGGTAAGTTTGTTGGAGGTTGTTTAAAGTAGTAGTTTGGATGTTGGTGAGTACCAGGGCAGCATAGAGAAGGGAGAGGGTGAGTACTGGGGCAGCATATAGAAGGGAGAGGGTGAGTACTGGGGCAGCATAGAGAAGGGAGAGGGTGAGTACTGGGGCAGCATATAGAAGGGAGAGGGTGAGTACTGGGGCAGCATATAGAAGGGAGAGGGTGAGTACTGGGGCAGCATATAGAAGGGAGGGGAGGAGAAGAGCTTGTGCAAAGGAGAGTCTGGCATTTGTAGTTAGAAATGTTTTTTTGTGATACAGTAAACCAAGTTTCTGGTGAGTCTTTTTATGCTTTGGAGGATGTGCAAGTTGAATTTGAGTTCATCATCTATGATGACCCCAAGGAGTTTAGTGCGAGCTTCAGGATGGATAACAGTGTTATTACAGGAAGTAACAGTAAAGGTGGATTTGAGTGAGAGAGAGATCGGGGGGAAAATAATAAGAGTTTGATCTTTTTAGGGTTGAGAATGAGTAGATTCCTGGACAACTACTGTTCAGTGGATAGGAAGGCCTGTTGAGTAAGTGTGTGGAGATTGAAGATATTGTCTCAGATAGATATGGAGAGTCGAGTTGTCTGCATACTGGATGAGGGAGGATTGCTTACAAGAAGTATAGAGATCATTGGTAGATACTAAATAGGACGGGACCCAGGATGGAACCTTGTGGTACCCCGGTTAGGACAGGTATGAATGGAGAAGTGGAAGGGAGCCATTTAACAGATTGCTGCCTGCCAAGATAAGTAACTGGAGAACCAGGCAAAGGAGGAAGAAGATAGATTGAGGTCTGCAAGTTTAGATAGAAGTAGGGGATGTGAGACTGTATCAAAGGCTTTGGAAAGGTCAAAGGAAGAGACATGACATGAGTTTGTTACTGTCTAGGGCCTCTGCAATGGTTATGTGTAAAGGATAAGGGGGCAGTAGTTGTGCTGTGGTTGGGACGGGACAGATACCATGCTGAGTGGGAGTAAGGAGGTTATGCTGGAGGAGGTAGTTGAGTAGTTGTGAGTGGATACATTTTTCGGGAATCTTAGAGAGGGAGATAGAATAGCTACAGGTCGTAAGTTAGATGGGTCTGTAGAGTTTCCACCTTCATGCAGGGGAATAGTGAAAAATGATTTCCATAGGGTAGGGACAGTGGATTCCTGAATTGATCTACTGATTAGTATAGATACTGGACAGGCAATGGAGTCAGCAGCACGTATAAGGAAAGTAGAAGGTAGACTGTCAGTGGAGGGAAAGCAATCTTTGAGTTTGTGAAGAAGAGATCTACTATAGGAAGTAGGAACAGGATGTAAAGAGAAGAGTTGTTTGTTAGAAGGACTAGGAGGGTAGACAGAAAAGCTGTGTTACAGCTGGACAGTATGAGTGTTTGAATGGTTTCAATAAAGGGTTTATTGAGAAGAGCAGCAGTTTCCAGAGGAGATGTATTTGGGTAGGAGCAGGGAGTTGACGGGCAGCCTGGAGAGAGACTTTTGTTAATAGTATACCAGAATGTGCAAGGGTTGGATTTGTTATTGAATTGGGCAGAGTTATAAAAGGACTTTTTGTCATTACTGGTTTGTTTTTTGTAAGATTTCGGAGGTGTCTATAATTATAGACAGGGGCACAGTAAACTAACCTTAAAAGGGCTATCTTCTGTGACCTACTCTACAGAGGCACAGCAAACCAATCTAAAAGGGTGGCAAAAGGCAAACACACTCTGGCTAGGCTTGTAAATGCCCCAGGGCAGATAGCCTAGTATAAACCAATGAACCTATGAACCTATTATGTAGCAGAGGTAATTCCTTTGTTTGATCCAGGCTTGGTGTGTATAATTATGTAGCAGAGGTAATTCCTTTGTTTGATCCAGGCTTGGTGTGTATAATTATGTAGCACAGGTAATTCCTTTGTTTGATCCAGGCTTGGTGTGTATAATTATGTAGCAGAGGTAATTCCTTTGTTTGATCCAGGCTTGGTGTGTATAATTATGTAACAGAGGTAATTAAAATTGAGGGCTTTGTTGAGATGATGAATTGTTTAATATGTATGTTTTTATTTTTGAACATATATATATATATATATATATATATATATATATGTATTTGAACTCTGTTTGTAATATAGTAGTAATGTTTATCATGTTTTATTTCTCAATGGTTATAATTTTGGGTGTGGATCTTTTTAATTGTGGGCCTTTCCCTTGTATTGTTCCATGATGTCATAGCTTTGATTATGTATTTAAAGGACATTTTATTCATTTGTTATTTGTCTGAAGAAGTTTGCTGAAATAGTAAATGAAAGCGCTAATCTTACTCAGTTTCTTGGTGTGTTTTATTCCTTTTTATTTTTTACATAAGTTTATTTGGTGTTTTTGGTTTCATTGTTTGCATTTATGGAGGATTTTGCCACACCGGGATCCCAGGACTTATTTTTAAACAGTGCCCCAATACCATCATCTGATTCTAATTCAGAATCGGGGGCTATTTGTAAGCTGACTAATTTAATTAACTTGCTAACACAACGGGTAGAAAACCTAGCGTCTCAAGTTGCCGATATTCTACCTCATGAATCCGGAAATACCCTGACTTCCGGTTTTCTGACATCCATGGAACAAGCTCCCTCTAGGCTGCAGCAGGGCTCCTCAGGATCGCAGGATCAAGGACTTGTAGTAGTAGGGGGCTCTTCGTCTAGTTTATCTATTGGACCTAATCGACCATCAGAGGGTTCGGTGCCTTTGAACACTTGTGTTTCACTAAACGAACATAACTTGGTGGAGAGCAGGCGGCTTTGAAATCTAATAGCAACAACGCCTTAAACCACAATGGAAATGGCTCTTTGAGTACATCTTTTGCCATTCCTAATTTAAATTAATGGCTACAGGACTTTACTGGTGGTTTTATTAATAACTTAACTGCCTCTCCTGCTTCAAACAATGACAGTATTGTAAGCAATTTGGTTAATAATTTGAAAACATTTGATTTGAAACTGTTTCGCTATAAAAAGTTGCAGTTGGAAGTCCAATATCTTAATGAATGCATACGTAGACAGCAAGTGCCTAAAGGGCTTCAGCAATGGCATTACCCTTCGGGGTTGATCGTAAATTCTGGTTTCCACAAAGAATTACTTTGTCTCTTTGACCGTCAAGGAGTAGAATTTATGAATATGTTGGTCAAGAACTATTGTAACGAACTGGAGAATTTAAAAATTTAATTAACTAGTCTAGATTCCTGTATCCGTTCGGATAAAGATTTTCTAAGATACAAGTATGATTTTGTACACATTTTTTCCAGTATAGACAATGCATTATCTAAAATTAAGGAGGTGAAAATGAAAAAACTAAACAGGGATGCTACTGCTTATAGTAAGAATTCAGCTTATCCTGCACCTCCTATTGTGAATATTCCTAATACTAATAATAGTATAAGTGATGGTTCTGGTGGTTCTACTATTTTTAATAATGCATGTGAGAACAATGATGTTTACCCTAATAGGGATGATGACACCCTTGATGATGGCACCGTAACAGAGGTTCCTATTATGAGAAGAAGTGATAGGTTAGCTAACAAACAACCTAACAATCCTGGTATAAATAATGGTAATACTGACCATGTAGTTCCAGGACCATCTCGGGGTTTTCAGAAGGGGTAGAACAACGGGGATCACCAGAATCAGGCTGATCAACAGCAGCACTGGAAAAAGAAAGGTCAGAACAGGAGGAGGAAGTAATTACTCCCTTAATATTTGATCCCTTTATCAGTGCCTCTTCTAATGATAGTGTTGGAACTGTAGGGAAGGATAGGAATGCACTTGTAGTGTTGTGGAATAGTACACATGATTTCAAAGTTTTTAATTTTTTCACATATACACCTGACCCATCATTGATTGATATTCTTTCTAAAGGTCTCACCTTTGTTCCATCATTTAGAGGTGACTTGGCTATGAGTATTATAGATTTAAAATCTTTTACCAGGAAATTGAACTTAAATGTTCTCCTAGGACAAGCTACTAGCCTAACTACAGATTTTAGGGTGTCTAGCGTCTTCAATCCTGGCCTACATCCATCTATTCTACTTTTTGAAAGAATTTGCGAAAATGACTTTAGATCTTTGTTTCATAATAAACAGTTGTATAATACAGACAACTTTAATTTCACACAAACTGAAAGGGATCTTTTGAAAGACTTAAAATTTGCAGACATACGCATTTTGAAACCGGATAAAGGAGGCGGTTTAGTTTTTATGGATAATAGCGAATATATTTAACGTATGAGCCTACTATTGGATGGGGAAGCTTATGGTAAGTCCTCCTTGAATGAAGTAAATGGGGCTTATCAACGTATCAGGGGGTTCATTCGTGATTTATTCCTAGATGGTAGGATTGATCTTGATTTATTTAATTATTTCAATATTTCTAACCCCCTTACTCCCGTTTTATTCGGATTACCAAAAATCCATAAGAATATTGATAACCCCCCATTCCGCCCCATCATTGATGGGAGGCAATGTATTACATATGCCTGCGCTAAGTTTGTGGATACCAAATTAAAGGAAGTTTTGAAAAGTGAAAAACAAGTATGTAAGGATTCATGGACTTTCTTAAATGCAATTAATGACATTCCTTTTGTTGATGATGTTAATTTCCTTACTATTGACGAACGTGACCTTTATAATGTGATCCCTCAAGATATAGGTTGTGAATGGGTCAGAGATTTTCTACTTGAACACCACATGGATGGGTCCCTTATTGACCTTATAGTTTATTTATTACAGTTGATTTTAAGTAATAATTATTTTTTTATTTAATAAACAATTTTACCTCCAAAGAACGGGTGTTGCCATGGGGTCCCCCTGTGGAGCCACTTTTGCCAATGTAGTTATGGCCCATTGGGAGAAGCAATTCCTATTTAAAGATAAGCTGTTTGTGGAAAGGGCCAAATGGTACACCCGCTATTTGGATGATATATTCATCCTTTGGAGAGGTGATATTGATTCGGGTAGAAGATTTATCGATCACATTACTGGATTTACTGACTTCTTACATTTTACATGGGAGTTTCAGCCTCATAGTATTTCTTATTTGGACACTGAATTAACTAAGTCCTATTGTGATAAACAATACATCTCTAAGATATTCAGAAAGGCTACATACTCTAATTCCTTCTTGCATTTTTCTAGCTGTCACCCCTTTTCTCAAAAGAGAAGTGTGGTTAAAGGCCAGTTAGTTCGGGCAGCTAGAATGACTATGCTAGAGGGTGATTTTGTGAAGGAATGTGATTTTTTAAAGGAAATGTTCCTCAAGAGAGGTTATCCTAAATCTTTAATTGATGTCTTAATTAAGGATGTTCATAACAAACGTTCACTAGGTACCTTTAAACCATTATTATCCCTCAAAGTAAACTCTGATGGAAGGTTAATGGAGAAGAATGATTGTTACGTTTCTAGTGTTGATACCTGTGAGCCTAGTTGCATTGAACAAACTTATAGCACTTGTAGCAATGATAACTTTAAAATTAGTTTTATTACTACTTTCTCTATTGATGCTTATTCATTAAGATCCATTATAAATAAAAATTGGTATTTTTTGGCCGAGGATAGCTCAATGAAGAATATAGGTGTGTATAATTATTGTAACAGAGGTAATTCCTCAGTTTGTATTCAGGAGAGGTAGGAATTTGAAAATGTTATTAGAGAGTGGCCCACCTAGTGTATATGGCCCCCATTGTGGCATGTTTATATGCGGGTCATGTAGATGGTGTAAATACATAAAAGTAACTAAGCAGGTTAGCATAGGGAATACGCATCTTCCCATTAAGGGTAAATACAACTGCGACACTATGGGTGTTGTTTATTTAGGAGTATGTACGTGCTGTCCAGCATTTTACGTAGGTCGTACTGAAAGGCACTTGAAAAATAGAATTTATGACATATTTACGCAATAAATAAATTAAATTTGAATAATGCTCTTGCTAGACATATCAATTCTAACCCTTCACATGAATTCAATTTTGTGGTGTTGGAAAAAGTAATTGAAAATGAAAGGGGTGGTCCAAGTGATTTAAAATTAGATGAGAAAGAACTAATATGGCAAATAAAATTGAATGCAGCTACAATGCCAGGTTTAAATGAAGCTATTTCATTTAAAAGTATTTTAAAATTGAGGGCTTTGTTGAGATGATGAATTGTTTAATATGTATGTTTTTATTTTTGAACATATATATATATATATATATATTTGAACTATGTTTGTAATATATTAGTAATGATTATCATGTTTTATTTCTCAATGGTTATAATTTTGGGTGTGGGTCTTTTTAATTGTGGGCCTGTCCCTTGTATTGTTCCATGATGTCATAGCTTTGATTATGTATTTAAAGGACATTTTATTCATTTATTTGTCTGAAGAAGTTTGCTGAAATAGTAAACGAAAGCGCTAATCTTACTCAGTATCTCGGTGTGTTTTATTCCTTTTTGTTTTTTACAGAGGTAATTCCTTTGTTTGATCCAGGCTTGGTGTGTATAATTATGTAACAGAGGTAATTCCTTTGTTTGATCCAGGCTTGGTGTGTATAATTATGTAACAGAGGTAATTCCTTTGTTTGATCCAGGCTTGGTGTGTATAATTATGTAACAGAGGTAATTCCTTTGTTTGATCCAGGCTTGGTGTGTATAATTATGTAGCAGAGGTAATTCCTTTGTTTGATCCAGGCTTGGTGTGTATAATTATGTAGCAGAGGTCATTCCTTTGTTTGATCCAGGCTTGGTGTGTATAATTATGTAGCAGAGGTCATTCCTTTGTTTGATCCAGGCTTGGTGTGTATAATTATGTAGCAGAGGTCATTCCTTTGTTTGATCCAGGCTTGGTGTGTATAATTATGTAGCAGAGGTCATTCCTTTGTTTGATCCAGGCTTGGTGTGTATAATTATGTAGCAGAGGTCATTCCTTTGTTTGATCCAGGCTTGGTGTGTATAATTATGTAGCAGAGGTCATTCCTTTGTTTGATCCAGGCTTGGTGTGTATAATTATGTAGCAGAGGTCATTCCTTTGTTTGATCCAGGCTTGGTGTGTATAATTATGCAGCAGAGGTAAATTCATTTGTTTGATCCAGGCTTGGTGTGTATAATTATGTAGCAGAGGTAATTCCTTTGTTTGATCCAGGTTTGGTGTGTATAATCATGTAGCAGAGGTAATTCCTTTGTTTGATCCAGGCTTGGTGTGTATAATTATTGTAACAGAGGTAATTCCTTTGTTTGATCCAGGCTTGGTGTGTATAATTATGTAACAGAGGTAATTCCTTTGTTTGATCCAGGCTTGGCGTGTATAGTTATGTAACAGAGGTAATTCCTTTGTTTGATCCAGGCTTGGCGTGTATAATTATGTAACAGAGGTAATTCCTTTGTTTGATCCAGGCTTGGCGTGTATAATTATGTAACAGAGGTAATTCCTCTGTTTGATCCAGGCTTGGCGTGTATAATTATGTAACAGAGGTAATTCCTTTATTTGATCCAGGCTTGGCGTGTATAATTATGTAACAGAGGTAATTCCTTTGTTTGATCCAGGCTTGGTGTGTATAATTATGCAACAGAGGTAATTCCTTTGTTTGATCCAGGCTTGGTGTGTATAATTATGTAGCAGAGGTAATTCCTTTGTTTGATCCAGGCTTGGTGTGTATAATTATGTAGCAGAGGCAATTCCTTTGTTTGATCCAGGCTTGGTGTGTATAATTATGTAGCAGAGGTAATTCCTTTGTTTGATCCAGGCTTGGTGTGTATAATTATGTAACAGAGGTAATTCCTTTGTTTGATCCAGGCTTGGTGTGTATAATTATGTAGCAGAGGTAATTCCTTTGTTTTGATCCAGGCTTTCCAAGCTCTATCTCTTTTTAGCATAAGGGACTTGGTTTCTCTTGACAGCCAGGGAGCAGAATTGGGTTTTATTCTAACCTTCCTAGAGGGAGCAAGGGAGTTCAGGGTATTCAGAAAGATGCTATTGAACCTAGTAACTGCATAACTGAGAGGGATTTGGTTAAGATGGACCAGTCAATGGAGGAAAGAATAGAGTTGTATTGGACATTAAAATTAGAGAGTTTTCTGCAATCTCTGTAAAGGTAAAATTTGGTGGGTCGGATTGTGTATCTAAGGACTGAGGTGGGGAGGTGGTTGCTAAGTTGGTCTGGTAGGGTAGTGGGGTTGTGGTAGTGGTGAGGGGAGTTGGTAAGTATCCAGTCAATTATGGAGCCGGAAGATGAGTTTTTATGGAGCCGGGTGGGTGAAGATATCAGTTGATGTACACCATGCAGGTTGATGCTGAGTTGTGCAGAGTCAGTTTTAAGTTTAGACCAAATCTAGGTTAACATCACCTAAGATTAGGGTTTCATAGGGAATATTGTGGGAAAACCAGGATAAGGTATTCTCTAAAGTGGATGAATTGTTTCCAGGAGGGATATAGATGGCTGCAACAGCTAATTTTTTGTGAGGGTTAAGGTGGCAATTAAGGATGATGAGTTCAGCTGGGTGAAAGTCAGGGATGGGTGTGGGGAAAGGTGAGAGATTGAGGCTATTGGAGTGGAGGATTGCTACACTACCCCCTTTTTTGGGAATCTATCAGAGTGATAGATATTATAGTCTGGTGGGAGACTTTCATTGTTAGTGATATGTGGCTTAAGCCAGGTTTCCCATAAGGAAAGGATGTGACAGTTTGTATGCATTACCCAGACATAGAAATTGGTGATTTTGTTGGTTAGGCTTTGAATATTTACAGAGTACATTGTCAGGTGCTTGGATATGGATGAGTTTAGTGTAAAAGGCTGGGTATGTTGAGAGGTGTTTTGGGGAAGGAAGGGAGGTAGAAGACAAGGGGGGGTGTTTGATTGAGGGGAGAGGGGGAAGAGGCAGGGTTGGTGTGGCTATCACTAGACATGAGTAAGTTATTAGTGAAAAGAGAGAGTACAGTAGTACATAGATGTTGTTTGTGTAAATTGGGTTTAGATTTGTAGGTAGGAGAGTGGATTTGCAATACAGACAGTTTGTGAAGAGAAGAGGTGGAGAGGTTGAAAACGGATGAGGAGATATGAAAGTAGGAAGGTGTAGAATGAGTGTCAAAGATATAGGAGGTAGGAGACCATAAAAGAGAATAAGGAAGGTGTGAGCGATAAGAGGTTAGAGCAGGGAGAAGGAGTGAGGTGGTAATGATAAGGTGCTTCATTTTTGATGGAGGGTGTAGGGGTTATAGACAGGGTGTAATAATAGGGGAAGGAAGTGATGTATTTGGAGTCTGACAGAAAGTAGTTTGGATGTTGGGGAAGGAAGTTATAGAGGGTTATAGACAGGCTGTAATAATAGGGGAAGGATGTGATGTATTAGGAGTCTGACAGAAAGTAGTTTGCCAGTGGATGTTGAGGAAGGAAGGGGAGGGAGTAGATGGTATAAAATAAATTGTAATGTGTGTGGGTGAGAATGGTGGTAGGGTAACGGAGCGGACTGAGCCTGAGCGGAGCAAAGTGTGAATGAAATGGCGAGGGCCAGGTCAGCAGTGTGAAACAGCATTGAAAATAACAATCATAAAGGAAGCAACTATGAAAATCAGAGCTGAAGAGGTAAGAAGAGAGCAAGCCAGAGATGGAAATGTTGCTGATATAAATTTAAAAACAGGAGACAAAGGGTACAGAAGACATACTAGGGGTTAAATAGCACTCTAGAATGTGGCTGGCAACATTAAACCTACATATACTGGAACTATTGAGAGTTAAAATAACATTAAACTAAAAGCTATTGGTGCTATTGTTAGTTAAAACAACAAGGAATATGGTAGAATGCTGGCGTTCTGCTGCCTCCTGGTGGCCAAAGTAAGTTACTACAGCCAGAAAAACTAACCTGCGTGTGTGCTCACCTGCCTTTTAGTAACACTTTAAATGATAAGGATCAGTTCACTTTTTAAAAAGCAGATAGTCTTAAAAACACATTCAAAGTATGGATAAATTACAGTAGAAGGAACACCTACAGTTGAGTTAGAAAGCTGTGTTTTTTAGTTTGTTTTTTGGAGCTGCTTCAGGCAGGTTACTTAAGCAGATTTATAACACTTTCACAAAGTATTTTGCTGGATGAGTCTGTTGGGCAGGGGATGGCCACAGTGTGTTTAACCCGTCGGGAGAAGGTGCAAGAGATAAAGGGGAACACATACAATAGGTTATACCAAGAAAGTAAGAAAAGACATATGAGAGACCAGACCTAGAAAAACCCTAGAGAATCAGAAGGATAAGTAAGGTATAATACAGATGAGAAATAACCAGTGTAGTAATAACAGTATTCTCAGTTGACTAAGCCCTGAAAGCAGAGCAGATACTACTTTTTAAACAACTAATGTAGCACTAAAAGTAAATGCAGTAGTTTGTACAGAAAAAGCAAATATTAGCAAACGCAGTTAACTAAGACATGTAAGCAGAGCAGAAAACAATTCTTAAAAGAACAACCTGTATTCAAACTGGAACCTTAGTTTGAGAGACAGCCTTACAGAACTATCTTCAAGTTATAGAGCTGAGTACATTTTCTGTGTTATTCTGTATTATAGAGCTAAATTGTCTGCTTGATATCTGTGTCTTACTGCTCTGCAAATCTATAGAAAACAGTATATATATTTTTTTATAATTTGCACATTCCTTACATCTGTGTTGAAACTGCTCCCCCACCCCTCATTTCCTGCCTTGTCTTTCAGCTGATATAATTTAGCTAGTGCTGTGTCTCCTTTTAATTAACAACCTGTATTCAAACTGGAACCTTAGTTTGAGAGACAGCCTTACAGAACTATCTTCAAGTTATAGAGCTGAGTATATTTTCTGTGTTATTCTGTATTATAGAGCTAAATTGTCTGCTCGATATCTGTGTCTTACTGCTCTGCAAATCTATAGAAAACAGTATATATATTTTTTTATAATTTGCACATTCCTTACATCTGTGTTGAAACTGCTCCCCCCCCCCCCTCATTTCCTGCCTTGTCTTTCAGCTGATATAATTTAGCTAGTGCTGTGTCTCCTTTTAATTAACAACCTGTATTCAAACTGGAACCTTAGTTTGAGAGACAGCCTTACAGAACTATCTTCAAGTTATAGAGCTGAGTATATTTTCTGTGTTATTCTGTATTATAGAGCTAAATTGTCTGCTTGACATCTGTGTCTTACTGCTCTGCAAATCTATAGAAAACAGTATATATATATTTTTATAATTTGCACATTCCTTACATCTGTGTTGAAACTGCTCCCCCATCCCCCTCCCTATTCTTGGTTGCAGTTTAAATTTGGTGGCTTTTGCAGTGCCCGCCCCACTGTAGATTTGATCTAAGACACTCCCCCAGGACATCTCTTTACCACATTCTACCTAATAAAACCTTTCTGCACTTGCTTTTAGTCCTTTTTAATTTAATTACATTTTTTCAAACTGTGTGTGGACTAATATTGCTACATATTCAAGTGTGCCAGCTTGCACTGCATGAGAATTGTATTTACTACTGCTTTTGCTACTTTTCTTAAAAAAAAAAAAAAAAAAAAAAAATCATCTGCTTTTACTGTGCTTGTGTTTCTTCCTACTTTATTTTGCTTTTGCGTCATCTTAAACGTTCTCAATTGTATTTATTACTGCTTGGTGTAACTCATTCTAAGCCTTTTAGTTTAAACACTTGGGCTTCAGACCAGTTGTTTTACATTGAGAGGGTTTGTGGTCTGCACTGTAGTGGCAGAACAGGTAGCTTACATCCCTCTAAGTTGGGAACTGCTGATTGAGGGCTCAGTGTCTGTTATTCTAAAAGTATATTAATTCTGGTTTAAGCACTTGGGCTTTCAGGCCAGTTATTTTACATTAAGAGGGTTTCGTGGTCTGCACTCTTGTGGGAGGAGAGGCTGGACTCTGCCCTTCTGAGCTGGGAATTTCTGGTTGAAGGCTTATAGTGCATGCATATCTGAATTTCTTCTTACTGAAATTGGTACACCTTGTTTGCTGTAGCATAGACTAGATCCAGGCCTGCTGAATCTAGCTTTGTTTGTATAACTTGAGCACTAATCCAGGCATTATTTAAAGTATTCAGTTGTATTTATTACTGCTTGGTAGTAACTTGGTTAAAGTGTAGCTATCATTCTAAGTCTTTTGGATTAAGCACTTGGGCTTCAGACCAGTTGTTCTACATTAGGAAGGTTTGTGGCATGCACTGTGGTGGCAGGACAGGTAGCTTTCATCCTTCTAAGTTGGGAACTGCTGATTGAGAGCTCAGTGTCTGTTATTCTTAAAGTGTATTAGCTCTGGTTTAAGCACTTGGGCTTCAGGCCAGTTATTTTACATTAAGAAGGTTCGTGGTCTGCACTCTTGTGGGAGGAGAGGCTGGACTCTGCCCTTCTGAGCTGGGAATTTCTGGTTAGAGGTTTATAGTGCCTGAATATCTGAACTGTATCTTACTGAAATTGGTACACCTTGTTTGCTGTAGCATAGACTAGATCCAGGCCTGCTGAATCTAGCTTTGTTTGTATGCTTGTTATTTCCCTGGAATGCTAATTCCACCTAAAACGCGACTTCTCAGGCTTCTGTGGATCCCTAGTGATATCTGCATTGCTTACTGTACTTATTTCCTTGCTTCGCTTGAAAGAAAGTTACTGTTTGTCGTTTTTGCATTTAAGTTACCTGTAACACATTGCACTTGTTACCTGGCACTTGCTCACTAAAGCAATTATAAGTCAGCACTAAAAATTAAAAGCACTACACCCTCGCTCCCCATTGGCCCTTGTTTTCAATTATAAAGGAATTCCCAATATTATTCTAGCATGTCCAAAGGTCAGTTGTCAATCTCCTCTCGGTCCAGCTGGTGAATATGGGAATCTTGAGGCAATGTTACAACTGCCTCATGTACACAGACAACCCTCTCCTCCTCCCAACAAATTCCAACACATGTGAGAGATGCAACCATATAGCCAAACTGGAGGCTAAGCTCTCTCAACTCAGTACTGGCATAACCAGTCAGGAGGAGAAGGAAACCACACTCACTACAATTCCAGTCTCACATAGACCTACCACGACAGCAAACCAAACACATAATCACACAAAAACATACTCGGAGGCTCTAAATAAAGATCTGCCTAAGCAGCAGAGACCTCCAAAGCAGACACCCAAGCAACCGCTACCCCAAAACAAAACACGTGCAACACATATCTCACAAAGCCAGTGTGCCGAACAGTCACAGCCCTTAAGGCTAAACAACACACCTGATACACTTGTAATAGGTGACTCTATCGTCAGGCACACTGACGTCCCGCTCACCAGGCTGAACAAGGAGAAGGTCGCGGTGAGCAGCCTGTCTGGCGCTAGGATCCGCCACATAAAACAAGCACTCAGGTCACTCCAAGGCAAGTACAAATATGACTCAGTCATTGTCCATGCTGGTGTGAATGACCTGAGACGTACCTCCCTGGACTACATGAAAAGAGACATAGAGGAGCTCTCTGAGCATGTAGCCCAGGCTGGTATGACCCTGACCTTGAGTAGCATCTTACCCTCACCAAGAATGATGCCACAATATGAAGACAAGATGATCAATTTCAACAATTGGCTTAAGTATTGGTGTCATTCAAAGGGGATCCAATGCCTGTCAGCTTGGGATGATATGCACAACAAGCCACGATGCTTTGCTAGGGACGGCTTGCACCTGTCACCCTGGGCTTTGGATATTGGCAAAGGCTCTTGCTACCCCATAGTGCCTTTTTAGGCAAGGCTCAAAAGACAAACCCACCTCCATAGGTATCACAAGGGATAAGAAACTAAGAGTAATGCTACTCAACGCTAGAAGTCTAAACCTCAAGATGCACGCTCGAAACTCTCCTTAGCATGGAGAACATCGATATCTGTGCAGTAACAGAAACCTGGTTCAGGACTCCCGAGAGCACCCCAGCACTACCAGGTTATACCTCATACCATGCTTTTCGCCCCAAAACTTGGACCGAACCACAAAAGGAGGGGAGTATCGATATTCATCAAAGATACCCACACCTCCAGGTTGGTGGCAAAGCACGAAGCATCAGAGACTATCCATGTGCAACTAACAGTGGGTAAAACTGCCTTCCAGTTTATAGCCTGCTACAGACCACCCTCCCAAACCCAGGAACCCCACTCGGCCTTCCTGAGAACACTGGAAAATATGAAGGTCTCTCCGAACACCATTATATTGGGCGACTTCAACTACCCAAACATAGATTGGGAGCATTACTCTAGCTCCAACACCCTAGCCCAAAGGTTCCTAGAATTCATAAACTCAAATGCTATGGAACAACTTGTTACCACTCCCACAAGAGGGGAAAACATACTGGACCTGATCATCACCAACATGGGGACTCTATGCTCCAGACCAGAAGTGTATCCCTCACTGGTAAGATCAGACCATAAACTGATCTCACTGGATATTCACATCCCGACCCCACCCCCTGCCCAGAAAACCACAGTGAAAAACTTCTCTAAAGCAAATTTCACACTCCTCAAAACCGAGGTGGAATCCTTCAAAGCCCCGGGCCTGTGGAAAATACGGCCCAGACTGCAGAATCCTTTATAAATGCATTCTATGAACACCTTCAGGAATGCATGGATCATGCAATCCCAAATAAAACCAAGACCCAATCCTCCAAAGGCAGACGACCTGTCTGGTGGACCCCAGCCATAAACAAACTATACAATAGAAGGAGGAAGCTACTACATGATAGAGCAAAATCCCAAAAAGGGAAGGCATCTCTGATCAGTATTAGCAAAAAACTAAGGGCACTCATAAAATCGTCAAAGGCCAGCTTCGAGAGAAAAAATGCACAGGACACTAAAGATAATCACAAGGCTTTCTTTAGTTATGTTAGGAACCTGGGTGGGAATTCCCAGATATGCTCAGAATTAGTCCAAAATGACAAAAATACACTGATCCCACAGACATTGCCAACATCCTAGCTGACAGGTTCAGCGCAAACTTCTCCCCCCCCTCCCACCAAAAGGGCAAATATCTATCCCAGCAGAGTGCTGCCCCCGTGACATCTCAGATGCTCAGGTGGGAGCCGCCCTCTCCAAAGCAAAAAACACAGCATCAATGGGACCAGACGGTGTCCCAGGCTGCGTCCTACATGAACTCCAAGAAGAGCTAAACCCAAACATAAAACTACTGTTCAATCTCAGCCTTACTACAGGATATGTACCCAAAGAGTGGCGTACAGCAACAGTGGTCCCTCTCCACAAAGGTGGTGCCTCAACGGACCCTGGAAATTATCGCCCCATAAGCCTGACTAGCTTGGTCTGCAAAGCTATGGAAAGGATCATCATGGACCTCATAAATAAAGATATTGGGGACCTACAGACACTGGATCCTACCCAGTTTGGCTTTGTTAAGGGCAGATCCTGCCTCTTAAACCTGGTTGACTTCTTTGAAACAGTCACCAAGGCCATTGACGAAGGGAAGGTGGTCCACACAGCCTATCTGGACCTCGCAAAAGCCTTCGATACAATACCCCACTCAGGCATTATAGATAAGCTCACCAGCTTAAATATAAACCCCTATTGTCACTAGATGGGTTGCAAACTGGCTCAAGGACAGAACCCACATGGTTAGAATTGCTGGAGCCATGTCAGACTCCAAACCAGTTACAAGTGGCGTCCCACAAGGCTCAGTCCTGGGACCTCTCTTGTTTGGTATATATTTCTCGGAGGTACAGGCCAACACGGAAGGACTGTGGCTGACCAAGTTCGCAGATGACTGCAAACTGGGCCATAATCGACTCTCCAGCCGACACAAGCATCCTCCAAAAGGGCCTCATAGAAACAGACAACTGGTGTCAGAGCCATGGCCTCAAGCTAAACGCCAAAAAGTGTATAGTCATCCCCTTTGGCAAAAACAAAGTGCCCACAAATTACCACATAGGTGGTAATCCATTAAGTACAGAAGAAGTCATTAGGGACCTGGGGACCCAAGTTGATAGCAATCTCTCATTTGACAACCACGTGGCCAAAGTGGTTAGAAAAACATTTTATATAGCCCACCTAATCATGAAGGGATTCACATCTAGATTAGGGGAGGTCATCGTGCCTCTTTACTCATCCCTCATCAGGCCCATAATCGAGTACAATGCCCCTTTTGGGATGTACCTTACCAAACACCTGCAGCAACTGGAAAGACCCCAAAAGTACCTCACCAAGAGGATCAAAGGGCTCAAACAGATGCCATATGCTGCCCGGTTAAAGAAACTCCAGCTCTACTCAGTGGCATACCGCCTGCTCAGAGGTGACCTGTGCCTGACGTATAAGGCCATGTCCAACCCGGAATTAAGGGACATGCTGCACCTCAAAAATCCAAATCCCATCGAGCTACACGCTCGAGAGACTTGAACCTCAGCACTGAAATAAATAGGACATGCTGGAGGGACAGATTCATAACCCAGAGGCTCCCTTCACTATGGAATAAAATCCCAGTCCAGGTTAGGCAGAGTCCCTCATTGACTCTCTTCAAGAGGAATCTTGATGAGTGGATGGGAGATCATAGGTTTACCCCGGGTATCACTTCTGTGTCACTGTTAGACAGAGGCACAGTATACTAACCTCGAAAAAGGGCATAGCAAAATTAATTTAAAATGGGTGGCGAAAGCCAAACATACTCTGGCTAGGCTTATAAATGCCCTAGGGCAGATAGCCTAGTATGAACCTATGAAAACTGTAATGTAGCACTAGGAGTAATTGCAATAGTTTGTACAGATAAAGTAACTTTTAGCAAACACAGTTAAGTAAGCCCTGTAAGCAGAGCAGAAAACATTCTTAAAAAAATGTCACCTTGAAAAAGGGCAAACAATGATTGCAGGGGAACCTGCAGCCTCTATGTATAATCTCAGGAGTTAAATTAAAAAGCAGGTCTGGATGCAGATGGGGGTTGGGAGGATGGCCTAATGGTTAAAGTGCTTGCCTTGCACGCACAAGGTACAGGGTTTGAGTCGCACAAGGGATAATTGGCTAGGCTTAAATGGCTCTCAAGGGCAGTTAGCTTAGTATGAACCTATGAACCTATGAACTGTTGAAAGCAAAATTTAGTAACTTAGCCATAGTCAAAGCTAAACTAAAACAAGAAGCTGATATACCAACATGAAGGCTGAGATTATCTAGATGCCAAAAAAGATTAAAAAAAAAAGTTTATTTCCCAGTCATTCAAGAAGTTAACACTTTCATATTTAAATTTAAAAAAGCATCAGCTGAATTGTGCACTGAAGTTCCCCAAGCTAAACTGATGGCTTTATGGGACAAAAGATGGAGTAAAAATATTAGGATCAGTGCTATCCCCAAAAAGAAAGAGTAGAAAGACTGCCTGCAGTTTATGAAATAACTTTTGCAGACAGGAACAGAGATTCGGGCAGATGTGCTAAAGACTAAAAAAATGTACGTGACTTTGCTCCAGAGATACAAGGTTGGAAGCAACCAATACTAATCAGGATGTCATCATTAGAGTTAAAATAAATAATTATTTTGCTGTCAGATAGCTCAGGAAGATTTTGACAGTTGTAAACTTAAAAGATTTTGTGGGCCATGATTACTCTGAGACATGTAAAACTTGATTGCTTTCCACTGTTTTTAGGCAATGTAAGATGAAAAGGACTAAGTTTCACTTACATCTAGCTTTAAAATCCTATAGCCATTGGGCCCTAAGTTTTGTCATTCTCCTGCAGAGATGTCCACAAAACTTAATGCTTAGAGGACAGATGCTACAAGTTTAGGAAGAGCAGAGATCTCTTGCCCCATATCTGTATCATTATGCAGTCTTATTACCTTCTTACAACTCCTAAACTTACTCACTTCTTCACCTCTACAAAGGTTTTGTCATCCTCTCATATTTATTTATTTACTGACGTTTGATTACCGTAAAAGTCTGACTGGGTAGAAGTCCATTTTTTGAGAAGGCCTGGGGAGAAAAGCTCCAAAGTACTGCAAAACATTTTAAGAAACATTATTTTACAGTCTCTAAAGATAATAGAAACAAAAAAATATATATATAGTTTAAACAATTACACCACATTATACATCATATGAAAACATTAGTTAAGAATAGATACAAGTTATATGACATTGATTTAATAGTTAGAGAAGTTTTAGCCAGTTTATAGAAAAATTGAATACAGATTAGTATAATAGAAACAGGAATTGCAATGCAAAGTGAGAGAAAAGCAGACTTATGGTATATATACAGAGAATGCCAGGGGAGAGAAACTGATAGAAGGAAGTGAAGAAGGGAGAGTAAGGAGATGTAAGTTTTGAACAGGTATTTGTCCATATTTAGGGATATTGTTTATCCTGGTGTTGAGCAAGAACAGAGACAGGTTTTGGCTAAGAAGTCTTTCAGAATGGTTTTGAAGGGAGGGTACTGGATGGATAGAGATAATGACTTCCAGGCCTTATAAACACGATATGAGTACAGACACTGCCTATCAGAGTTGATAGGTTTGTGGACAGACATGAGGTTTTTGTCAATGAATCAGCATGACCGACTAGGAAAAAAGTTGTATAGAATGTTATTCAGTGCTGGACAAGCAGGTGGCTCTGGACAATTTTATAGGTGGTAGGAAACTACGTACATGTTAGTTGGTGTGGTAGTTCTAACCGTTTTAGGCTTTTCAGTGCTATACAGTGGTGGGTCTGTCCTCTTCTAGCCCTTTTCTCCCTGTCTGAACTCATCTACTTATTAGCTCCCAGTAATACTCTCTAGCTTACTTTCCTACCCTATTTCACTGTTTTACATAAATCTCGCCTTCTAGTTTCCCCTCTTTCACTTATATCTCTGTCCCTTAAACATATCTTTACTTGAGTAATTTTGTTTGAGTTGCACTATATATTTGCTGTGCCAAAACCCAAGACTCATGGCACATACTGCAAACGTTGTGCAAAACATTACTGCCATATTATAAAACAACTGTTTTCATTTCTTGTAAATGCATAACTATTGTAATTTCTCTACTGTTTAAAAACTGTGCTGTCAAATGTCTGGAGCTTTTCTCCCTGGGCTTCTCTGGAAAAGAGTTTTTGCAACCCAGTCAGACAGACCTGGTAAAGAAAAAGGACATTAAACAAACATGAAGCATAATATTCTAAGTAACGTTCTGGACTGAACGTAATCCTCAGCAATCATCCTGAAAATCAAATATTTTACAAGAGTTGTGAGGAACATATGATACAAAATCAGGGTCGGTTGAGAGTTATGTTTAAAACTTCAATCATGGTCATGTTACTTGGTTTATCAAATGCATGGCTACAAGTGAGCTGCACTCTATCTAGGCACTCGAAGGGCATTAAGAAAGAAAATTACTAGAGAAGGCTGTTGATTTCTAAGAAAAGAAGAGATTTTTAATGGTAATTCCAAAGACATGCACTTGGAGGATTTCTCCCCGGGCCTCCGCTGAAAACAGGATCTGTGGAACCTAGTCGGACATTCCCGGTCAACAAATGTTAAATAAAAAATAAAAATAAATAAATTACATCATCAGCATCATCAATCTCATTGTGTTTTTTTTTGGGGGGGGGGGTTCGGGGTTTGACATCAACTGTCACTATCTCTCTCGATTTAATAATACTCCCTTACCTTCTTCTATGGTCATGCCTGATTGTCGCAGGTCTTCTCTCACACAATCCATCCATCTTTGTTGGATGACCTCTCTTCTTTTTGCCTTCTTCCTTACTATACCATATCTTCTTCAGCAGAATGTCTTCTGTTTTCTTGCACATATGCTCAAACCATTATAATCTGTTCTCTCTGACCTTCTCTGCAATTAGAGTTACTAGGGCTTCTACTCATGTCCAATTTCTTCATCTGTCCCACAGTGTGCATCCTAGCATCCATCTTAGTCACTTCACCTCTATCATGTCTAGCTTCCTCAACTGCTCTGCCTTTACTGCCCAGATTTCCATACCATGCTGTAGTACTGGCTACACCTCTATTTTGTACACCTTATGTTTCAGCTTCTTTGACATTCTTCTATCACACACTACACCTCGCACTCTGTCATTTAGCTGCATTGCCCCTGATTCTTCCTTTGACTTTCTCATTCAGACTTCCCTTCTCCACAACCACCCCTCCATGATACTTGAAGCTGTTAACATGTTTGGATATCTTCCTTTTCACCTCAGTTTTCATCTCCATCTGATTCACCATTTGCTGCCATGACAACTGTTAATCTGCACTCAGTTTCATCCCTTGTGCCTTCAGTTTTTGTTCAGTCTGCATGTAATACTACATTGATTGCATACATTAGCTTTGTTGATCTGAACCCTCTGATCTGATGTAGTCCATCAGCAGTATAAACAGCAGTGGGTTCAGAACAGAACCTGATGCACACCCACTCCCACTGGGAACCCCCCCGTGACTCCGAACATTGTTCATACTTGTGTCACTGGATTTTTGAACAGAGCCTGCACTAATTCTATCAGTGATTCTGGGACTTCAAACCATCGAAGGACCGCCCAAATCAGCTTTCTTGAGACCTTGTCATAAGCTTTCTCCAAGTCTAAATCCATCTCACAGCAAACACTGGGTTGATGTGCTGCATCATGTTCTGAAAGTAAACTGCTCATCTCACTTCTTACTTTCGGGTCAATATTATAACATCAAAGTTTTTAAACATAGAATGTTATAATATCGAACCCCAAACACCGAAATCTGAAAACATCGAACAGTCAGAATACCGAATTTTTTCCCAGGGGGAAAAAAACACAAACACACACAAAAAACAGCAATCCACACACATACACTTAAATTCCTACACCTAAACCTAAACTAAACTTTACATACACTACTAGCTATCCACTTATCTTAACCCAACCCTAACCCTAAGATCCGTCACTATCGCACACTCGCCTCACCCGCGCCCTAACCCTAACTCACCTAACCCGCCCCCTAACCTACACACAACCGCACACTTACCTGACCTGCTCCCTAACCCTAACTCACCTAACCCGCCCCCTAACCCTAACCTACACACAATCGCACACTTACCTGAACCCAACCCGTAATGTTCCAACATATCGAACGCTGTAAACAGCGAAGCCACAGCAACGGCCCACCAAATTCTTTCCCTGGGAAAACATTTGGTGTCCTGCACCTTCGCTGTTTTTAGCGTTTGACATTACGGGTTCGATATTATAACATTCGATGTTTAAAAACTTCAATGGTATAATATAGACCCCTTACTTTCTGCTACTCTATGTAGTCATTTATCAATCCTCCTTTCCAGCACATTCATGTAGTGTGCCAAGAGTTTAATCCCCTTAAACTGTGAATGGAATGTCCCATTTCTTGTTGTACACTGGCAGTAGAATGCTTGTTCTCCAGAAATCTGAGATTCGCCTTTCTCTCCATACTACTATGAGGACCCCTCTGGAACAATTTCTCCTCTAATTCACTCAACATCTTTATCATATCTGTGGTGACCTCACCTGAGCCTGCTGCCTTTCCAGACTTCATTTTCCTTAATGCTGTTCTTACTTCTTCTAGGAGGGTCTACATCACTTTGTCGAATCACAAATGATCAAACCCCTATTCGTCCAACACCTTTTAATCAAAACTGCTAATCACTGAACAGAGTTTTAATCAAAGTTTTTCCTAGGACAAACCAACTGTTGGTAACCATCTGGAATTTTTCCCAACTGAAGTGCGATCTCAGAGTTGGTATATTTAGTTAGGGGGATGTGAGGGGCACAGACCCCACAATGGGGGTGTATGGAGGCGAAGCCCTCAACTTAGGTAGGTGTTAAGTTTTATTATTTTGTTCACAGTCGCTAGGGTGGCCTATTGTTGGTTTGCCCTAAGAAATATTTCACTGAAAACTCCATTTGATGATTGGCAGTTTCAATAAATAGGTGTTCGATGAATCGAGGTTCAATCATAAGTGATTCAACAAAGTGATATAGGCCCCTTCTAGGGAGGGCTCTTTCACCATAGGCTGCGTCTTAGACAGTACAGCTTCTCTGGGAATTTATTCATTCAGAAGCTGCTGGAAATACCCCTTCCATCTGCATCATCATTTCCTGTAAACTGGACAGCAGGTTGCTGCTGGCATTCCTACTGAAGGCTGATGACTATTTATCATTCTATCTCTGCCTTGCAGCTGGATAGATCGTCTTTGTACCATCTGCTATGTCGCTTTACAGAAACGGGTAGAGTGCCTCTAATGACTTCTTCTTTGGTACTGCGATTGATCTCTTAGTGTCTTTACTAGCCAACTAGTATTCTTGCTTTGCCTGATCTGTCTTTTCTAGCCAACTAGTATTCTTGCTTTGCCTGATCTGTCTTTTCTATCTCCCACTTCTTTCTGCACGCCTTTCTTTTGATAACTTCTTAGTCTTCTGCACCATACCACCAGCTTTCCTTACATACTTTATTTCCATAATTGGCTCATGCTGTTTTGAAATTCTGCCATTCTTCTTCAATTCCACCTATTTTGTCATCTTCCTGTGGCGTCAGATTCCTAAGAATTTCACTGAACTCTTGTGATTTTGCTCTAGCCAACTTACACATTTATAACCTAGTCTCTGTTGTCCTTAGAACCTTTTCTGACTATTGCTTGTAGTTAATTGTGTCAATCAGTGGTTTATGTTTTTTGGTTAACCCTTGCGTTGATGATGGGGAATGAACAACCTGCTGTTCAGGAGGGGACGTATGATCATCAGACAGGAAGGGCAAAGACAGCAAAATAAAAAATGCACCACCATGTTTACTTATGGAGAAGATCTACAGCTACTGTAATAATTTTTGCTATAGTAATACAATAGTAACCAAGGTTTACAGACTGATGTTGTGTATATCATTTTTTTCAAGTGCCTTTAGTGCTGCAGTTGACAATCTCTGTCTTTAGAAACCCATTAAACTGACCTTCTGGGCACTTTGATCAGCTGGATTCTAACTATGAAATGACCAGATTGTGATTGCTAGTAAATACTGAGCAGCAAGGAGAGCGAATGGTTCTTAGGCAGTACCTTAAGGGTTGATTTTAGGGCTGTACCCATTTAATACCTATTTATCAGACAAGGACGTAGATTAACCTTTATACAAATCTATATTGATGATATTAAAGTGAGCAAAACAGTCTCCTGTTTTAAAGGCTGTTTTAAAAGTTTGACAGACTATTCCTATGGGCAATCTGTCAAAGTAAGGATTAAACTTTCAGAAACTATGTGATTTGACAACAAAAAAGATGGATGGGCACTACAAAGTAGATGCCAAGGAACTGGAAAGGTTATACTAGTTCGAGGACTTGGGTATTATTTTAAACTATGAAATGTCATCTAAGAATTGTGGAGATGATATCTGCACCAAGGGGTACAAAACAATTAGCTGTGTATGAAGGTTTATAACATCTAGCTCTCCTAACATAACTATTAGCTTGTTTTGTAGTTTAGTAAGATCTTAGTTGCAGTACTGTTGCCCCCATAGACAACGTTCAATAAAACACACACATGCACAAGAAATAAAAATGACAGAAACAAAAGGGTGAGAAGTTTACAGCACTTGAACTCTCAAAAAAGACTATGTGGATTTCCATTACACTACCTGTCACATAAGTGGCTAAGTTGTGCCTAGACATTTGTGTATAAGATAACCAAGAGTAAATATCTTTTCATCTCTTTTGGTTAAAAAAGCTCTAGATAAGAGGATGTGCATTTAATAAGAATTCAGAACAGAAACCTAAGACTTAGTAAGCGGTTTTATATGTCAAACATATAGAACTACCCATAATGTCTTAAATATATGGCTTATGTTTTTTTCAGGTATTTTACTGTTGTCATTTTTAAAACCTATGTGCCAGTATATAACACTAAGTAGCCATTATTACCAGTAAAACGACTTGTGCTTTGAAATGGTTGCTTTATTGGGAGAGCAAAGTAAAGTGCACAACTAACCAGTATCACAAAAATGAAGCAAACACAAGGCCGTTTGCAATGCCAGTTTACCAATAAATAAGACATAAAGAGAGCAAAAATAAAAAATAAATAAAAGTTCCTCACCTTATCAAAGTGTCATCATCTACTAAAACCAGCCAAGGCATTTTAGGAAAGATGTGGAAAAATCTTTTGAGTATAGCAAATGTCTTCCCACAATGACCTGTAATATAAGATTTATGTAATAATATAATCATTTAACAATACATTATAAAAACAATACATAATGGCTATGCATATTTAGGCAGGATTGATGACTGAGCCATATAAATAGAGATGAAGTTACAAAAATGACATCAATAAGCCTAAAAGTTAAAGGAAAAAAATAAAGAATCATGTAACAATACAACATTAATATGGCTCTCCAGGTATTCATTTTATATTTTTCCTGGGATGAAAAGAACAACTCTGATTTTCCTAATTCTTTGGCTCACTCAAGCATAGTTTTATTCCAAGACAATATGTTATGTTTTACTTCTTAAATAACAATCCTTTGTCAATGCCAAAGGTCGGCTTGCACGTCGTTAGTAATTTGACACTAGAAAGTAACTTCAAAGGATACTTTGTGGATTGTTTAGGGTTTTGTTTTCAATGGAAAGTTTACGTCTGCTGGAGACTAGTTAGAAAAGTCATGAAGGAAGACATAAGTAATAGCTAAGCAAATTGTTTTGTGCATATTAATATCTTGTACTAAGCAGCACTGACAATTCGTACTGCACTGTAATGTAACACAGAAACAAAATGGTATATTTTAAAATTACTCTGGAAAAACAATGCTTGTCAGTGTAGTTGCTTTCCAAGTGGAGGCAGCGTAAAAGAACTGCATAAATTAGCATAAGACTAAGTGAATAAAGATGAAAATCAAATGTTGAGCAGTGAATATCCATGAAGCATGGCATATTACCCTACAGTAGAGTTAATGATGGAGAATAGGATATTCAGTGTGCTGTTTAGAATGTTCTGGACTTGCCTTCTTTGTCTTAGTTGCTATCAAATCAGAGATGTTCTTCAAGCTATTCTGAGTAGCTGTAATTTGACTGTAATATATTTAACATTCTTTCACATTTGTTTAGGACCATGGGTTGTTTTCATAGTTGTTATGAAACTACACTGCAGATATGTACACACAAAACCAATTATTAAAGTTTACTTTATTGTTAAAGGATTTACTAAAGAGGGCCAGCCACCAGACACTGGAGGGAGGTGGTTGTCAATACATAAAGATCACTCCTGTCAGTGCATGCTGTTTTGTGTGCTTTTGCACCCAGCCTTCTGTGAAGCAGCTTCTTTTAATTTTTTTTTTTTATTTTCTGGTGGATACCTTGACTGGCATGGCACCTGAATTACGTCTAATATATTGTTAAACATTTGCTAAGAACAAACAGCCAATGATCACCTTGCGAGGGCTTTTCAATTGATAAAAAAGGTCATTCCTGTGAGTGGTCATGCCCTTCACAAACTTGGAGTCTTACAGTAACATGTATGACAGGTTTGGCAGGAGCAAAGGAGCACCCAGGCTAATTCAGTATACATTTATTTTCAACTATTATTTTACTGTTATTCTGAATTTATTTATTTTTTACATATACAGTGGACCAACTGGCTCATAGCTGGGTACAATCAGTATTTGAAGAAAAAATGATTTAGCAGTGCTGTAGCTGCAGAATGTTTATCTTACCTCATGACTGCTTTAGTAATGTGGACAGAACTCTCTGCAGTAGGTTCAGTACTCTTGACGACTTAGAATTGGAGAAAGATGCAATATAGAAAGAAACAGATTTAGGAGGGATCAGTGATGGTAACTGCAATTCAACAAGATGAAGAGCTGCTATATAATAATATTTTACACAAGATTATTTAAAATACTGTTATGTGACTTGAAAGAATATGGCTTTTTTGCCACATAACTATTCAAGCTGAAGACTTATGACCTGCTACAGCAGAATCAGGAATGCAAACAAAGTCCATCCATGTACTCTGTCCATAAAGCTACCAAATGCTATGGTTATCAGACTGAAACTGAGAAAGCAAGTCCTAACATAACCTTCTGCTCTGAGCCCTCTAAGATAACAGTGATGAATACGGTAACTATAAACGCCTGATGCAATGCAAAAAGACTTAAAAAAATAAATAAATAAATAAACAGTAACAGCAGTTATGACAGTTCTATTAGCATACCCCAATTCATTACTTATCAATAGATCATTGTTGAACACCAAGTCCCCCCAATTTGAAACCCTCATATCACTCCCCTACACAAAGGTGGCCCATCAACTGAACTAAACTACAGACCAATAGCAATACTGTCTCCACTATCAAAAACACTTGAAAAAGTAGTTCACAAACAGGTTACCGGCTACCTCCTCTCTAAAAATCTCCTAACTAATGCCAAACATGGATTCAGACTACACCATAGCACAACCACTGCATTAATGTCTTTTACTAACACTGTCAACTTCAATAGGACCAATAACAACTATGTCTCTTCTATCTTCCTTGACCTGTCAAAAACATTTGACATGGTCTCTCATACTAACCTACGAAATACCCTCACTGACCTCTATTTCTCAAACTCCACTCTTGCATGGTTCCATGATTACCTCACAGGTCAGCAACAAGCAGTCTCATGGCAACAAACTCTATCACCCCTACTACCTGTCACTCTAGGAATGCCTCAAATTTCTATCCTAGGCCCACTTCTATTCTCAGTATTTACTAACAGACTCTAGACAACCACACATGAATCACTCATCCAATATGGAGTGCTTCAAGGTTCTATCCCAGGCCCACTTCTATTCTTCATATTTACTAACAAACTCCATTTAGCAACCACACATGAATCACTCATGCAATATGCAAATTATTCCAAAGTCATCTGCTCTGTACCCTTGCTACTGGATCTTCAGACCCTAACTCAAAAAGCCTTTCATGATGTAGAGTCCCGGCTCACAAATGCCAACCTAATATAAAACCTTTAAAAAAAAATAAATAAATAATGGTCTTCCTCCCTAACAAAACCACTTCCCCCCAGCATCTTCTCCATCTCCTCAATTAACAATACCATCATCACCCCATCACCACACACTAAACTGTTAGGGGTTGAAATCGACTGCAAACTTAAATTTGATATTCACATTTCCCAAAGAGTGGAAAAGGTTCATAAAAAACTAAGTGCATTATACAGAAATAAACTCTACTTCACCAAAAATACCAAAGTAGCTATTGCCCAAACTAATTTAATATCCAATGAAGTAGTTATAAAAACGTTTAATACAAGAGGTAAGCGCTTTCACATAAAAATGCTTCTTCAGACCTATAAAATAACAGCATGACAAGTATAATATATACAGACTGAAACATTCAAAACATCCAATAAAACAGCCTAACCAATTAATTTAGGAATACTTTACTTAGTAGAACTAGTAGAACTAGTATGCACCCTAACTACGTGTTTCGTAATCTAATACGGGGGCAAGGTATTAGAGCCTCGAGACTTAATCCTTCTATTGAGGGGTTTCAATTTGAAATCCAGCAGTTAGAGCATAGGTTGATCTCTCGAGGCTATGGCTATGGCTCGAAAGAAATTTTTGATATGTGGTCAGATTTAGAAGATCTTAGACAAGGAAAAGCAGCTCCTTATTTTGGACCCAGAACCTCTGAGTTGACATATGCATCTAAGGCTGTTGATCCCTTTAGTGTGGTCAAGGTTCCATTGTTCTTCACTAGAGATCAGAAAGCGGTTTGTGATATATTTCATCAATATTGGTCCATTTTGCAAGTGGACCAAGAATTAGGGAACATTGTTGGCCCTATTCCTACTTTTATTTTTAGAAATAGACTCAGTATAAAAAGAATGTTATGTGGTAATCAGAAGTCGGACCATAGTACATCTAATATAGGTGTTACTTTACCTTGTGGGAAATGTAACTTTTGCATGTATATTAACACTTCTGAATCATTTTTTCACCCTGACCTTAAAAAAGATTTTGTATTTAATGTGAATGCCAATTGTCAATCAACCAATGTGGTATCTCTTGCCTGTTGCTCGGTATGCCAATTCTTCTCCGTGGGGAAGACTAATCGTTCCCTACGTGAAAGAATGAGAGAACACATTTATAGCATTAGAAAGGGCATTGCTCACAATGCCCTTTCGAAACATGTTAGTGAAAGAGCTGATTCACATCAGTTCACGTTTAGGGTGATCGATGTTGTTCACCCTAGTATTAGGTTGGGTAATATACGTAATACTACAGAATTTAGGGAGAATAACTGGATAATTATTCTAAAAGGACATAGAGGTGCTGGGTTGAATGAACGAGTATCCATTAAGCCGTATTTAAATAAACGTAGATTGCCAAAATAGCTTTGTCATAGGATTGTTGTATTTTTGTGATGTGTGGCTATTGGTAGCTTCTTTGTTTTTACTTTGGATGTATGTTTTTAAGAGTGACTCAATGCTTAATTGGTTAGGCTGTTTTACTGGATGTTTTGAATGTTTCAGTCTGTATATATTATACTTGTCATGCTGTTATTTTATAGGTCTGAAGAAGCATTTTTATGTGAAAGCGCTTACCTCTTGTATTAAACGTTTTTATAACTACTTCAGTGGCTGCTGCTGTGTTCGCTCTGTCAGCTTTTGTGAATGTGCTTTATTTATTATTTTATTCCTGATCGAGTGTTTATTTTGTGGTTTGGCGTTTTTCTTGGTCTTAATTTAATATCCACCTTCTTATACGCCGCCCCCATTCTCACTAATCTCAAGAAATCTGAACTACGAAAACTTGAATCCTGCTATAATAAAATAGCAAGATATGCCACCAGTTCACCAACTAGGTCACACCACTCTCTCGCTTTTAAATAACTTAACTGTCTAGAACTCCCCTACCTCCTACACTATACACAATTAACAATGGCCCATAAACTCCATTCAGAGCCTGACAAAATACTATGTTTACAAACCCTTCTACAACCCTATGTAACCAACAGACCACTACGTTTCACCAACAAATAAAAACCTGCTTATCCAAAAACCAAGCATGTGATTCCCTATTTGCCAACTACATTGGTAAATCTGTAATAAACTCCCAGTAGACATTACCTCCATAACATCCTTACCTCTATTCAAAAGCAGTCTAAAACACCACCTCCTTAGCAAGTCACACTGCTCATGCTCTGCCCCCAAATGACAGCTCACTCCTCTACAAATCTTCTTGCCCAGTTTCATACATAAAACTATTATTTAACACCAAAACATAACCTACCTCCAATCATCCACATGTATGCTACCAACATACACTTTATCACATTTCCCATACCATAATCTTTCACTCTCCCATCTACATTATCTCATGCCTGCATAAAAGTGCTCCAAAGTTCTATTTGATTGTATAACTCCTGTGTGCATAGCACACTGTACACCCATATACTACTGTTTTCTCATACTCTACTGGTGTATTCTAGACACAATTATGTTATGTAATGCAACTATTACCAATTCTACCATGATATGTATTACTTGGATATGTATTACCTCCACTTTGGATGCCATTGATATTTGTTATGTAAATGTATTAATTGTAGCTTTTCTCCCCGGGCCTCCACTGAAAAAGGACATGTGTCCAGCCAGACTTTCCCAGTAAACAAATGTAAAATAAATAATGAATAAATATAAATCCAGACACAGAAAGTTACAGAGACAAGCAGTGGGAAGCAACTTTAAGACTCATTTCAGGGACAATGACACTGAGTTAGAAAATATCCGATCACCACAGTCTAGTGGAATGCTAGTGTTGGGTGATTCCACGATCAGGAAATCAATTAGACCTGTTTGTGGTATAATTAAGGAAAAGATATTTGTGTCAATATTTAGTATATGCAAATTCTCTAACATATACAGTTCACTACAGATAAGTAATTTGACTCCTTAATAACATAACCTGTTGTCAATTGACTAACTGCTACCTCACTCTATCCTATCACATGTACAACTATAGTAAGGTTATATTTTACATTTGTCAAAAATAGAAAGTAAATAGCTATCTATGTGAGCTATTGTCATCTTTGCCTCTTACCATCAGTTTTCAAATCTGTTATACTTCATTAAATACTGTAGTTGACAAACCACCCAAACGTAGAGGTACTGAAGATAATCTCCAACTCAAAAATATGAGAGCAGATGTAAAATATTAGTGGCGTTTATTCAGGACAGAAATCACGTATATTTTACATCTGCTCTCATATTTTTGAGTTGGAGATTATCTTCAGTACCTCTACGTTTGGGTGGTTTGTCAACTACAGTGTTTAGTGCGTGACTTGTTGTTTCCTGGTTTATACTTCATTAAATGTTTGGGGAATTCAAAACACTTGAGCTAGATCCAATAAGAATAAAGGAGGATTTTCACAGTAAGGTAGAATATTTTGATAAAGAACGGTTCCATTTAAATAATAATGGGGTGAAATACTGAGTAACATACCTTTCAGCTATCCAGATTTTCGCAGAATGTCCAAATTTCTTACCTCATATTTTTGGTCTGTTCCTCATAAAATTTGCAGTTTTCTGGATTTTTGTGGTGAATACGTGAGGACTGAAGTCTTTATATAATGATAGGCATTTGAGTTTCAGACTTCATATCCTTCAGAAAATGCATGGTAACACAAGACCTTGCATTCTATCAACATTCTAAGTTTATAACAGCAATATTTAAAATTTGTCCCTATTTTTGGGGCTTTGTCCAGATTTTTTGTGCCCAGAGGTTGAGAGCTATGCTGAGTAATAAACATCTTGAAATGTCAAAACATTTTTTAGATTTCAGTCAGCAAATAATGAAAGATGAAGGCATCTTACAGTAAACTATGACATCAGGACTTATTACACTAATGTTCCCAGTTTATGATAAAGTGGACAAACTCGCTGCACTATGCTATGAACTCAAACTCTCCATCCTAGTAACAACAGAATCATGGCAATGTAAAGGAATATTACTCAAAGCATATCTGGAATATGAATGCCTCAGATTAGACTATTGTGGTGTTAAGTTTGTGGTTGTTATTTCAGAAAAACATTCCTTCCATAGCTCTATCATGTGACCATTCTAAGGTTCATAGGTCCATAGGTGTTTACTAGGCTAACAACTACAAGGGCCTTTTTAAGCCTAGCCATGCATCCCAAATCTCTGACAAGTTCTGATACCCTTGATAAGTATAAGCATAGGCCTGGGAGATTAAACATTTACACTTTACCCGTTTGCATTACAGACATAGGTGCCAAATCAGGGATGAATTTCTGGTTTCCCATCCAATTGTCCAAGCTGCACTTGAATTGGGTTAGGGAGGAACTCTGCTTCACATGGATGGGGAACCTGCTCCATAGACGGGGTAGTCTCTGGGATACATACCTATCTCTCCAGCAGGTCCTATTTATATCACAGGCAAGTTTTAAGTCTTCTAAGTAATTCTGGTACTGTTTGTTTTGTGGACATGCAAGAGTTCCATCAGAGTGGGGTCTGACAATGCCCTGTATGCCAGGCATAGATCTCCCCTCAAGAGCCTGTAAGAGACAGAATACAGGGATAGGGCCTTGAGGCAGTCTGCATAGGACATATAACTTACGCCCTGTATTCTTTTAGTGAGGAACCTCTGTGGACGTTCCAGTTGTTGGATATGACTGGTTAGGTACATACCAAAGGGTGCATTGTACTCAATGATGGGTCCGATGAATGCCAAATACAGTGGAACAATGACTTCCTTGGACTTGGATGCCATACCTTTGTTTATAAGTTGTGCAATATAGAATGATTTCCTCACCACTGTAGACACATGATGATCAAAGGCTAGATTACTATCTATGTGTGTCCCTAAGTCCCTGACTACTGGGTCAACTCTAAGGGGTGCGTTGTCTATATGATAGTTATCAGGGATGAGCGACTTCCCAAAGGATACTATTGTGCATTTCTTGGCATTTAGTTTTAGTCCATGGCTGTGACATCATTTAGTTGTCTGTGTCAGCCTCCCCTGGAGAACATTTGTGTCAGTGAGAGATTCAATGACAGCTCTTAATTTGCAATCATCTGCAAATTTAGTCAGCTAGACACCACTGACATTGGCCTTGACTTCTGAGAAGTAAATGCCAAAAAAGAGCGGTCCAAGGACTGATCCCTGAGGTACTCCACTTGTGACTGGCCTCTTTGTAGAGGTGGACTCCCCAATTCTAACTTCCTGGGTCCTGTGAGCCAGTTGGCTATCCACTGGGTAACAGAAGGGTTTTACCTAACCTCTTGGGTTTGTCAACAATGCCCAAGTGGGGTAAAATGTACATAAGCCCTAGCATTTATCAAACAGAGCTACTGCTGTATAGCTAAGGAAACTGTTTTGGTAAAAAAGTTTCAGAAAATATTCCTTCCAGGCTTCTATCACTTGACCATTTTAAGGAAACTGTTTTGGTAAAAATGTCTCAGAGAATATTCCTTCCGGGCTTTTATCACTTGACCATTCTAAGGAAACTGTTTTGGTAAAATTGATAAGTTCCTCTGGTAGTATCTATCTGAATCTTATGGCATGCTACAAAAGCCCTAAACTAGTTGGAGTTCATTGAAAGTATGGAGAGAAATATGAACCTGGAAAATCCTATAACATTATGTGACTAACTTTCCTCACATCAACTGGTCTAATGTTGGTTATTCTTTAGTAGAAGAAGAATTTTATGACCTAGTATTAAAGAACTTTGTTCTGTTAACTAATTTCCATACAAGAAAAAATAATACACTTGATCTGCTAATAACAAGCATTCCCAGGAAAGAATAAGACATTGACCAAATGAACTTTGGGTGATTTTAACCATCTGACTTTCCATTTCTCTGTGAAGCATGATATGGTACAATTACATTATAAATTCAGCACTACGTGACTTAATGTAGACTCTCAGAACTGAATTCACTAGACTGGATGACTAACAATGGAAATTATGTAGTTAATGGGTGGGCTATGTTTGAAAATTTAAGTTTGGAATCAGTAGATAAAAGCAAGAATTGTTTTGTATAAGTAAAAGTAATATATTTCAATTTTTCTCCTAACTTTACTTATTTTAAACTATTGTCTTTAATTCTGACTTTCTGGCAATCTTCACAGAATCACTGTAAGCAGTGGTACACAGAATCACAAAAGTCAGAAAGTTTCAGAAAGTGTTATTCAGTTTACGAGCTTGTTATGTAAGTGAGGGATTTAGTCACATAGCCCTGTGAATCACAGAACTACTCATGTGAAAATGTGGTAATGTAGGCAGGTGCGTACCAAAGCTCATGCACATGTATTGGCACTGTCTATGGAATAGCTATGAAACACTAAGGGGGTTCAAGTGCAGGCCGTTAAGTTATCTTAGCTGCTGCAGTCATGTTGCAGTGAGTGTAGTTTACACCCCAGGAGTCTCATTTCCATACATCAGGCACCATTCTGCACTGAACTTTGGTAATAATATTAGTATGTTATATATGGCACCAAATCATGCAGAGGGCTATGCACAATGAATCACTAAAATAATGAAACCCATCTCAATGTTCTACATGAACTGTTTGGCGTAAGGTGCTTTACAGAGGCATACTAAGTGAAACCCAATGCAAAAAAATTACGCTCCTTCCAAGCCCTCCTCATATTCAAGAATAGAGAAGTCTGTGCAGTTACCAAGACTTGGTTTAAAGTGGCAGAATGTACCCCAGAAGTGCAATGTTTCACTACCTTCCACACTTTTAGACCAGTAGCTGAACAGACAAGGGTGAATTGTGGCAGTGTCTGAATATACATCAATAACAAGCATACCTCCAGGGGTGGTCACAAACAGGATGATGTGCTGGGGTCCCTCCACATGCAGATCACTGCACACAAAATCCTGTACCACATTCTAGCCAGCTATAGTCACCTTCCATGTCCCAAGAAGCTCACAATGCATACTTGGACCTAATGAACGCACTTAACATCCAATCGAACATCTTACTCAGGAAAGACTTTAATTACCACCCCTCAAATCTATGAGCAAAGAGATTTCTGGACTTCGTAAATATAAACACCCTTGTCCAAACAGTGAAAACACCCACTAGAGGATCCATTATACTGAACCTTGTACTCATAAATAGGGGAGTATAATGCACTCCCATCCAATGTCTAGTCCACCCTGGTAAGGTCTGGTCTGACAATAAAGCTGTCTCCTTCATAATCAAAATCAACTCTGTAACCCAGTAAAGCCAGTAACAAGTTAGAAACTATTCCCAGGCAAACTACCATTCATTAAGTGATGGTTTGTCAAAATTCATTGCCCTACCAAACCTGTGAACAGAGCAGCCTACACTAAGTTGTTCTCAGAAACTCTGTGCAACCATGTCAATGACTGCATAAAGGCTGCTGTACCAAGAATTAAGGACAGAACTAGCCCCAGAAACAAACCGCCCTGGTGCAACCAAACAAAAGGAAAAAAATTATGGCAAAGATAAGGAAGGCTAATTCCCATAAAGATAAAAACTTTCTCATCAAACTAAATAGGCAACTGAGAGGACTAATTAGGTGAAACAAAGTCAACTTTGAAGTTAAGATACCTCTCCAGTTGAAAGATAACCATAAGGCCTTCTTCAGCTGTGTCAGAAACTTTAATGGCAGCACACAGCAATGGGCTGAACTGCTGGTTAATGGTGCCAACATTCACTGAGCCTGGTGATATAGCAAACCTGTTAGCAGACAAATTCAGTTCCACATTTACCTCCCATCACCCCAACCATCCTCCAAGAAATACCCTCACACATGGTGCCTCCAACTATAACTAGTCAGCACATACTGGCTACACTTGAAAAAGCAAAGAGCACAGCCTCAATGGGCTGTATCATCATCCCGGGATGCCTCTCAAAATAATCTAAAATATGAATTTTCAGGTCGCCTGGAGTCACTTTTTAATTAAAGTCTTAAAACAGGCTGTGTGCCACAAGAATGGAGGACTACAACAGTCACCCCATTTCATAAGGGTGGACCTTCAACAGATCCTGGTAACTACAGACCCATTAGTCTGACTAGTCTTATTTGCAAATCCATAGAAAGAATTATCACGGAAAGTATCAACAAGGGCATAGGAGACCTCTAGACATTGGATCTATCCCAGTTTGGCTTTGTCAAAGGAAGGTCATACTTACTGAACCTGATGGACTTCTTTGAAAAGGTCACCAAGGCAAAGGATGATGGAAAAGCGGGTGCATACTGCCTACCCAGATCTGGCTAAAGCATTTGATACAATACCCCACCACTTGGTCATTATCAACAAACTTACAGAACTAGGCATAAATCATTTAATAACACACTGGATAGCTAGCTGGCTCACAGATAGGATCCAAGAAGTTAGGATTAGTGAGGAGACCTCCACAAAGAAGTTGGCCACCAGTGAAGTTCTCGGGGATCTGTGGTGGGCCCTCTCCTCTTTGGCATCTACTTCTTGGAGGTCAAAGCTAATGTCAAAGACCTCTGGCTGACCAAGTTCACAGATTACTGCAAACTGGAAGAAGTCACTGAACCCCCCCCCCCCCCCAAGTTGGGAACACACTTCAGAAAGGTCTTACACAGGCAAACACATGCTGCCAAAGCCATGGCTTAAAGCTCAATGTCAAGAAATGCATTATATTGCCTTTTGGGAAGTCAGCCAACTCAGGTAACTATGTCATCAATAAAACACCCCTAAAAGTCAATTCACTAGTTGGGGATCTGGGAACTCATGTAGATAGTAACCTAGCCTTTGACCAACATGTGTCCAAGGCAGTAAGAAAATCCTTCATGTTGCTCAACCTATAATTAAGGGCACAGCATTTAGGACCAAAGAGGTCACTGTACCATTGTACTAGGCTCTCATTAGACCCATCATAGAGTATAAAGCCCCCCCTTTAGTACGCGCCTGACCAGGCACATGCAGAAAATTCAACATACACAAAGGTTCTTTACAAAAAAAAAAATCACAGAGACTAAACACAATATTCTACTGTGATTGCCTCATATCCCTGACTCTTTACTCTTTATCATACAGACTACTGACAGGTGATCTTTGCCTAGTGTACAAGGCATCCCTGGACTCTCTTTTGATGAACACTTTGCACATCCGCAAAACAAATAGCATCAGAATTACTACATCAAAAGATGTACATTTTACTTGGACATAAGTAGGACATGTTGAAGAGACAGAAATGTTTCTCAGAGAATTCCCGTTCTCTGAAACAGGCTTCTCATCCATGTGAAGCAGAGTTCCTCTCTAACCCTATTTAAGCGCAACTTGGACTAACAGATGGTTAACCAGAAATTCATCTGTGGTATGGTGCCTATGTCTCCGATGGACAGAGGCAGGCAGTAAATTGCTCCTTATATAAATCAAATGTATGGGTTACTTCTGGGTACAGCCAACAAAGTCCCCTGTGCGTTAGGCAATTGCATGGCTCCAATAAACCATGTTGAACAAGATGAGCCAGCAAATTGTGATATTGTGCCAAAGACCCTTTATTAAGTCATATAAGTAACAAAATATTAGAACAGAAAGAAACAGACCGGTTTTGGCTAATGGGGTATTACATAGCCTTCCTCAGTGTTAAAAACTCATCAAACCATTGTTCATTTAATATTGTCATTCACTAACCAATTAGCTTCTGATTGGTCATATTACAAGTGTTCATTCAGTCCTGGTGGGAAAAGCCCTCCCAATTTAATAATCCAGTTTTTCTCCTTTGCATCCAAAATGGAATGTCATCCAGCTTTATAGGATCTATTACCCACTATTTTATCTATAATAGTAAATTTAAATGTTGCTTCCGGGTGTTTTAACAAATGCTTGTATAATGCATTATTAGCCCTCCTGTTCCTAATGTCAATCACATGCTCCATAACATGCAATCTAAGGGGTCTGGAGGTTTGTCCCACATAAAATGCCGAGCAATTACATACGGCCAAGTATACTACCCAGTCACTACTGCAGTTTGCAATAAATTTAATGTCAAAAACAGTACCCGAATTCCTACTAGTAAACTGGTTTTCACAATATTAATGCAATGACTGCAGTGTTCACATGGTGTACAACCTGTCAAAATATCCCCTGTGGTTATATAATGGGGCATGTATTGACAACAAGCAATTGAGCATCAAAACCGAATAGGGATGATTTGCTCAAATACAAGGAGAAGCAACCACAGCACACTAATTTACCAATACATCTAACTACCACGTATGGGAGGAATATGGAATATTTTGTTAGCTGACAACACTATCAAATATCCTTGGGGAGAGATGTCAATTCTCAGAGGCAAAAATATGGGCTCATGTTTTAGTTTTTACAAAAGGGGCTTGGAATGGCAGTGTATAGGAACCAAACAAAAAACATCACAGGGGATTATTAAATTGGGAGGGCTTTTCCCACCAGGACTGAATGAACACTTGTAATATGACCAATCAGAAGCTAATTGGTTAGTGAATGACAATATTAAATGAACAATGGTTTGATGAGTTTTTAACACTGAGAAAGGCTATGTAATACCATTAGCCGAAACGGGTCTATTTCTTTCTGTTGTTCTAATATTTTGTTACTTATATGACTTAATTAAAGGTCATTGGCACGTTACTTCTGGGTAACCAGAAATTCACCTCTGGTACGGTGCCTGTATCTGTGATGGACAGAAGGAGTCAGTAATCACTCCCTATATAAATTAAATGTATGGGTTACATCTGGGTCGCATGGCTATTCTTATAAGGGGCCTGGTGGTCATTAGCCTAGTATACACCTATGGACATTTCTTGACATGGGGATGTTGAGGAAATGACATTCAAATAAAATAAATGTATTGCAGTTACCGTTACACTGACCTTTCTATGTAATGTAATGGCATAATTAATACATACAGTACTCAATCAAATGATTAAGCCATGCACTTCATTTCCATTGCCGTATGAATAGGAATTACAGAGGAAAACTCCTGATGTTATGTTGTCCTATCTCACCTTCATTCTTGCTGGCTGGGTTCAGAACCGAGCATCGGTTCCAGCTCAGCCGCATACTAAAGCTCGAGACCTTTCACTGGTTCGAGCCTACACCCTATCCCAAGATGCCTAGCGACTCTTACCCAGATCTCACTTGCAGCTTCGGGATTGCTTTTTCGCTGGCTCAGGCTAAGTGGATTTTCTTTAACTTTTTGTGTGGTTAACTAATAATTAACTAATAATATAATTTCTTTATATTGCTATATCTTGAGTGTTCCTTGTTTTCAGTAAAGGTCCTTTCCACTCTGTTTTTGGCTTTGTGTGGGCCGTTGTTTTTCTCTCTTAGGCCTCTAGCGCTGCTCCCTTTTAGGAATCCGTTTAAGTTAGAGGATTCCTTTTTTTCTCTCCTTAGCCCGTTTTTAGTTAGAGAGCTCCCCATTTGTTCCTTTTGCCGTTTAAATTAGAGGTGTCTCTTCAGGTTAGAGGACTGCGTCATTTAAGTTAGAGACCCTCATCTAAATTTCTTTACCTCTTAACACTCTTCTTTTTCAAAAAAAAAAAAGAAAACTTGTTGTTTCTCTTTATAGAGTAGTAGTTTTTGTAGTCTTGCTAGTCTAGTGTGGTTCCTTGCACTTGTGTGAAACACTTACTAACTTGGTGCCTTTCTCTGCTGGTTGTGAACTTTGGCTGATAGTGAGAGGATTTCTACAGAGACTAAACAGTCCGGTTTTAAAAAGTGTGATTCTTGCACAAAAAAAATGTCAATCACTGATGGACACACTAGTTGCGTGTATTCCTGTTCTATTTGCCATGCATTTAGTTCAAGGGTCCTGCAGGAAAATAAAAGCAAGCTAATTCTTCATGGTTTGTTAAAGGGACCTTTTGATTTGGCTATTGAAGGGACTCAGGCCTCCAAACCTTCAGACAAATCACCCAAAACTTCTTTGGCTCCAGCTTCTGAACCGAAGTGACCTGAAAAATTTAGTTCTTTGGATCCAAAACCTGTCAGTTCTGAAAAGAAAAGGTCTACGTCAGGTCCACTTGCAGTTTTGGAAGAGTCTAGTAGTCAAAAAAGGAAACAGTCACCGTCCTTGGATCCAATTTGTTTGGTGCCACAGTCTCCTTTACTGCAATCGGTGGCAGCTAGCCACAAGTCCTCCCATTCCTGTCAGTCATCCAGGAGCCTGATGTGGAGCGGGTGGTTAGAAGGTTGCTTCATATACCAGCCCAGCCCAGATGGTCATGAAGCTGACTCCAGTAGCTTTTTTACCTTCGGTTCCTCCTCTGACTCAGTCGAGTTCGGACCCAGAGTGCCTGGAAGACCTAGTGGTGGAACCGTCGGACCGGAAATCCATTCCCAGAGTTTTGGTTCTGATCTCCACTCTGACCACTTCAATGTTGTCGTCCGTCAAGGGGTCTGGGGGCCAAGACTCCCTCGTCGGTTCTGGGGGGGGGGGTCAAACCAGACCCTTGTTGGATTCGACTCTCCCACTCGGGGCTTCGGCGCAGGTGAGTTTGGCACCCACATCAGCCTAGGAGCCGTCCTCCTTGGCATGGGGGAGATCTCCTGGTTCCTCGGAGGCTCTATTGGCCCAGGATCGTGGTGCCTTCGAGGTAATGAGGAGCGCGCTTTCCTCTGAGACTGCTCCATCCTCGGCTCCAGCTACTCTTCTCTCCAAAAGGCCAGTGTCAACCTCTACACCATCCCTCCAGCATAGAGAACCAATGCCCCGGGACGCCCCTATGGGAGAAACCCTCTCTTCTGAAACCTCACCTGGAACATCCCCCTGAGGAGGTCTCTCGGAAGGGAACATGTAAGAGGAAACACACAGACTCCCCTGAGTCTGTTACATCCGATACAGACTTAAGAGGATTCAGAAGGGTCCCCGTGGTCACCCTCTGAGGATGTCTCCTTTTCAGACATCTTAGAGATTCTGAAACAGAGAGGTGGCTGGAAAAAACCCTCCCCTTCTGAAGATGAGTCAGTATACCTGCAGGCATTTGGTTCTCGACCCTCCACCTCTTGGGTGTCTCCACCTTTTGACCAGCTCCCGGGTGTAGTCAGTTGAAAGCCATGGCACTCTCCAGAGTCGGTGGAGCCTGTTCCAAGGAGGCCCAACAAATTCATTACAGCCCCGGAAGACAGACAGCTTTTGACCAAAGGTGTCCCAGTAGATGCTATGGTGGTGGAGGCAGCCTCCAAGAAGGAATTAGCTGAAACTTCTGCATCTGTCCATCCACCGAACAAGGAGTCTCGAACAATGGACAGATACAGGAAGTATATGTTCTCTTCAGCGGCCTTTACCCTTAGGTTGCCAAATTACTTATCCCATTTTCCTCATCTTCAGAGGGATCTCCTCAAGGAGCTAGGAGATACCCTCTAAGGTGCTACAGCTGGGGGGGGGGGTATCTGTCAAGATAAGCTCTCAGCTTGTGACCTTAACCTCTATAACTAACTCCTCCACACACCTCATTTATTATGCAGCCGATGGAGCAAGCAGGGCAGCAGGCACAGTAATAGCTCTGAGGAGACATTCCTGGATGCATTTTTGTGAGTTTGCTGAACCCTTCAAGTCTTCCTTTATTGACGCCGTTTGATGGCTCGTCCTTGTTCAGACCAAAAGTGAAGGAGACTCTCACGAGGAACGAACAAGATGGCAAGACAATGTCTGCCATGTGAGTACATTTCTCCGTCCCTACTAGACCTTATCCCAAATGTCAGAAGGGCGGAAAAATGTGGTTCTGGAAATCCAAAGAAGCCTTGTCGGATGCTCATGGTGAATTTTTCCCCAGGGCAGAAGGGGAAATAACGGAAGACGCTGCCCTCACGGCAGAGGGGGTCTGCAGAATCAGGGTGACAGAGATATGTTTTTGGGTAGACCCTTCCAGTGCTCCTGAAAGGAGGCCTACCTGTCCACTTCTGGAGGCAGTCGGGGGGAGATTATCACTGTACCCAAAAACCTGGCTAGACATGACTCAAGACAAATGGGTACAGTCCATCATATCCAGGGGATACAACATTCCTTTCTCCCTTCCATCAAAGTCTATTCTAGACATACCACCCGGTCAAAGGGATCAAGCAACTCTGAAAATTCAAAGGCTGCTAGAAAAAAAGGAGTCATCCAAGAAGTCCCCACAGACCAAATCGGATCCAAAATTTACTAGAGGTTCTTTTTAGTTCCAAAAAAGACAGGGGAACTGGAGACCAATTTTGGACCTCAGCAGACTGAACAAGTCGGTAAAGGAAGTCCCGGATGGTGACACTGCAGTCTATACTCCCTTTTTTGGGACAATACAACTAGATGTGCTCTATAAATCTTCAAGATGCGTACTACATATAAAGATGGACAGGTGATCCAGGAGATATCTATGCTTCCAGCTGGGAGCCAGTCATTACCAATTCAGAGCTCTGCCCTTTGGTCTCACTACAGCCCCCAGAGTGTTTACCAAATGCATGGCAGGAGTCACGTCTCACCTGTGGCATCTAGGATTCTGGGCGTTTCCATACTTAGAATGGCTCCTGACCGCCACCACCGACCATCTACTAACCAGGCCAAGAGACACCACCATTCATCTTTGCTCAGAGCTAGGTATTACTATAAATTTCGAAAAATCTGCCTCGTTGCAATCACAGCATATTACCTTTATAGGGATAGACAAACACAAAAGACATGGTGGCAAAACTGCCTCATGAAGGGATTCAGACATTAAAAATTGCCGGCAAAGTTTGTCCTCAAGGTTTTGGGTTCAATGGCAGTTGCAATAACACTAGTCCCACTGGCACATCTACACATGAGGGTATTACAGTGGCTACTCTTTGCTCAGTGGTCCATGCAGGAGTTGCCCATGTCTCATATGAATCAGATTACGAACACCTGCAAGAGGGACCTAAGATGGTGGCTTCAGTCCACGTAGGTAATGATAGGCAGACCGTTTGTTCTCCCCCAACCACTGGTAGCTACAGTGACCACAGATGCTTCCCAGATAGGGTGGGGGGCATTATCTGGACAAACTATCCAAGGGACTTGGCAAGAACACGAATACCACTTGTACATCAATGTCCTAGAGAGGTGCTTCTGGCATTGCAAGCATTCCAGAGCTCTCTTCCAATGGGTACTACTGCAATACAGACAGACAATATGTCCGTGGTATGGTACATCAACAAACAAGGGGGAACCAGATCCTACCCCCTCTGTTGGGAGGTTCAAAGAGTATGGCAATGGGCAACTTCTTCTCAATGTTTTCTGACTGCAATGCACATCCTGGGGAAATCCAATGTAATAGACAGATTAAGCAGGGCAATTCTTGTGCCTCACAAGTGGTCCCTGAATCAGGAAACTGTGAACCAAATTTTTCACAAGTGGGGCCAGCCTTGCTGCGACCTCTTTGCCATGCCCATCAACTCCAAATGCAGCAGCTACTTTGCCCTAATTCTAACTCCAGGGGAGTCACCAAAGGATGCACTTACTCACGATTGCCCCCCCCCGACATTTCTATATGCCTTTCCCCCATTTCAATTAATTCCCAAGGTTCTCCAGAAAGCCAAATCGTTGAGTCGCAGGCTAATGTTCATTGCTCCTTACCTGGTCTCATCAGATATGGTCCCCCTTTTTATGGCCCCATCTTCAGGAGGAGCCTTGGATCCTGGACCCAGTGCCGGATCTTCTGACTCATCAGTCAGGAATGCTCCACCACTCCCTTCAAAGCCTCAAGCTAACAGCATGGTTACTCCACTTCCAGTCTTAGCCAGGCTTCCAGAGCAATCCCCAGCAGTAAAACACATTTTGGTTTCATCACACAAGAATACAACTAGGAAACTTTATGCAAGCAAATGGAAGAGGTTTTCTTGTTGGGCTGACAAAAAAACATATAGACCCCTTTACAGGCCCTATATCTGCAATCCTGGAATTTCTAACAGAAACTTTTAATCAAGGTGCAGCAGCAGCCATGATACAAGTACAACTGGCCACCATATCTAACTATTATGTAGGAGACATGGGATCCAATATAATGTCACATAGATTATGCAAAGCCTTTCTCAGGGGTACATTCCTTTTCAGACCTCCCTTAAGAGAACCACCACCACCTTGGGACCTCAATTTGGTGTTATCATCCTTAACTCTTCCTCCTTTCAAACCAGCCTCCTCTTGTTCACTGAAGTTCTAATCTTGGAAGACAATCTTCTTAACATCCATTACCTCCGGTAGGAGGGTTTCAGAACTGCAAGCTCTGTCTATCCGTCCTCCCTATCTGATTTTCCACAAAGACAGTTTCCCTCAGAACAAATCCTTCCTTTCTGCCAAAGGTTTGTTTTGAGGACAATTTAAATCAGTCTATCGAGTTGCCCATATTTTTCCCTAATCATGGCAAAGAGGCAGAATACAAGCTTCACCAACTGGATGTACCTAGACAGCTGCACTTTTACTTACATAGGACCAAGGAATTTAGAAAATCTGACTGTTTGTTTCATTTTCATACAATAGAAAAGTTACTTCAGTTTCAAAAGTCACCTTATCAAAATGGTTTACAGATACCATTACCTATGTCTATAATTCTCAGAATAAACAGCTGCCAGGGCATTCAATTAGATCTATGTCCATTTCCACTGCCTTTCAAGCTAGACTCCCTTTGGTTTCAATTTGTGCTGCAGCTACACGGGTTAACCCTCATACCTTTGTCACTCATTACAAAGTAGATGTAGCCTCCCTGAATAGGGCATCCTTGGTTCCACTGTTCTGAAGAGTTTATTCCCTTGAGCCACCCGAGAAAGAAGGTGCTGGGGACGCCAACCAGCAAAAATGAAGGCGAGATAAGACAACATAACATAAAGAAGTTATGTACTCACCATAACGTTCCATGTTTCTGCCCATGATCTCGCCTTTATTCTTGCATCCCACCCTTCCTTCCCCCCTTTTTGGAGGATCGAGAGGAAACTGCTAAAACTGGATGCAAATTGCCTGATTCCCTTCATGCCTTTCAAATTATGGGAAACGCATCTGTTACATAGGTTCACAGGTTCATAGGTAGGTACTAGGCTATTGGCCCTGGGGCCTATACAAGCCCAGCCAAAAAGTTACCCTGGCTTTTGCCACCCAAGAAAATTATTTTCCTGTGCCACTGTCGAGCAGAGCCACAGAGGTGATCCCCGGGGTGAATTTCCTATTTCCCATCCAATCATCAAGATTTTTCTTGAAGAGTGCTAATGAGGTGCTTTGTTTGATACAGATAGGTAGTATATTCCAGAGTATGAGAAGTCTCTGGGACAGGAATCTATCCCTCCGGCATGTTCTGTTTATTGTGGTGACAAGGTTTAGGTCCCTACAGCGTGTAATTACAGTTATTGTATTGGTTGGCATAGTCTAGTGATTAGTTTCTCAAACAAGATCTGGGTAACAGTCGCTAGGCATCTTGGGATAGGTTGTAGCCTCGAGCCAGTGAAAGCTCTCAAGCTTTATTATGCAGCAGAGTCAGATCCGATGCTTGGTTCCAAACCCAACCAGTAAGAATGAAGACGAGATCATGGACAACAAACATGGAACATTATGGTGAGTACGTAACTTCTTTTTTTCAGTTAAGCACAGGGTAAAATGTTTGACTCCCAAAGTCAGAAAATGTAAAGCAAATATTGGGACACACACACCAGTTCATACAACATGCAATTCTCAATGTACTCATCAGTACGTCACCAGTTATATGGAAATAGTAAAGCAGTCACATGAAAAAATTAATATATAAAATTCAAGGTGACTATGTATTTGGCAAGTACAAAAGCGAGGACTTTCAAAAATTCTACTTTATTCTTTTTTCCTTCTTTTGCAACACAAGAGGAGGAAATAAGACTAAAAGTCCATCTGTTTCACCGGAGGATGGCGAGGTTGGTCTCTCATAGGTTCAGAGATTAGTACTAGGCTAACTGCCCTTGTGGACCATTTAAAGCCTAGCCAGTTACCCGATGTGAGAATCAAACCCTGGACCTTGTGTTTATAAGGTAAATGCCTTAACCTCTATGCCAGTGTCTCGACTCCTTAAGTAATGCTTCTCTTGAAAAAATAGTAATAGAAATAATCATTTATGTAACTACTGCTTCCGTATAATAAATATATTGTGTGTTACTATTACAATGATGAGTAGTGCATTGTAGTATTTAAAATATGTAAAGCATGCACTGCCATGGTATAATACAGTTTACTCACTATATAAAGAATACCATATTATCTAAATTAATATATACTGGATCATAATTTGGTATCACTGCATAAATCAGAACTCGTACTGATCACCCTAAGATAAAAGCAATGTCATTCTATTACTTATGACTTTTTTCTTTTTTTTTTTGTCTCCCATTACAAATACAACTGCGCCTGGGAAACCTCAGCTGCAGTCATCACAGGTGAGGGACAGGTCACTAACTCCTGCCAGTCATGGGCATACTTCACAAGTTGGGGGGGCTCCTCCCCTGAAGACAGACAGTGGTACAGTAGCCTCAAAATTCAGCACCCTGAGCTTCAGGACCTTATGGAGGCTGAGGTCAAAAAAGCTGTGGAGAGGACATCCCTGGGCCGGTGTCAGGAGTTTGCCATTTCCTTCACTGTGGTGCAATCTCAGAGTTGGTATATTTAAGTCGGGGGGGGGGGGTGCACAGCCCCCCATTTTATGTTGTATTTTATTTGTTTATTTTTTTTGTGAAACAGCAATTTTTTTCCCCCTGGGAAAAAAACGCTGTTCTGTGTCTTTGCTATTTAGGTTGTTCGACCTTTAGTAGTCAATCAACTAGCATTCGATGTTATCAGTTTTCGACAAGCCGATATAGACCCTTATAATCATCAGTAAAAGTACATTTTCTGTCTCAGTCTATGGTGTTTACTAGGGTAGTTCAGGTAGGATTTATATGTTTCTAAGGTATGCAACACACAACTATTGGGTGTGTCACTGTACCTATATTTAGAATATGATGCTACTCAACATTTCTAAATCATCAACATCTAAATGTTTACTGTTTTGATCTCTATTTACATCACCTATGCTCATAACTGGTGGAAAATGGAATGCCACCATTTCCCCTTAGATGAAGCTAAATATAAAAAAAATATATAAAACAAAAAGTAAAACAAAACTTATGCTCTTCTACCCCACTAGAAATACTTCTTCCTCTTCAACCTTCCACATCTTCTCAAAAAACAAAACCATAATCACTCCTACTCCCTATACCAAACTATGAGGGGTTACAATTGACAATAACCTGAATTTCGATCTCTATATAGACCAAACCATCAAAAAAAGTGCACAAGAAACTCTGCCTCCTAAACAGAAATAACCAATATCTAATTAGTAGCACTAAAAAGACAATAGCTAGGACACACCTGCTGTCAACTCTCCTATATGCTTCCCCTAGCCTTACAAACATCCGCATAAGTGACATTGCAAAACTTGAAGCCTGCTACAATAACATTTCAAAATTTGCTACCAATACTTCCTACAAATCACAACATGAGCTCCCTCTGCTCCTTCAATTAAATCAACTAACGTTTGACCATAAAATTCTCCACCACCTAGAAAAGACCCCTGCCCTCAAAGATATTATACAACCATACTCTACCTCTAGATCCCTTCACTCCAACAATAAACTTCTTCTACAAGTCACCAAAGCAAAAAACATAGCAGGTGAAACTCTCTACTTGAACTACATTTCCAAACTTTGGAATCCCTTGCCAAATTCTATAGTCACTACACCCACAACTAAACAGTTCAAAAGGCTTCTAAAAACCCACCTTGCTAACTCCTGGCTCTTCTCTTGTAACAACCCAGGGTAAGCCCTCCCCAATTTCCCCTGCTCCTTAATTCCCCTTCTAACCTGCCTTCCTCCACTATACTACATCACTTCAGAAAACCTGAACTCTATTTCTCCCTGTAAAACATTATCTGGAGCACCCCAACCCTTCATCCTGGTCTATGTATTTGAATTGCTGTCACTATGTAAACTTTGCACACTGCTCATAACTACAGTTTCACATGGCATTTAATTTACTGCTCCTTTTGTTCCAACTATTTCAATTTATTAATGTTCTATGTTATGTATTATCTTAATGGCCTACATTTTTTATGTACTCTCTAAGTTTCAAGTTACATTGTTATGTTTTTTTAACATTCTATGTTATTGTATTATACTGGAGCTTTTCTCCCTGGGCGTCCACTGAAAAAGGACTCATGCCCAGCTGGACTTTCCCAGTAAACAAATGTAAAATCAATAAATAAATATCTAAATTGTTTTGTAGATAAAATGTCTGTTATTACACGAGTTTGCTGTAAAAGAAAATTTAGTAGATTTGCAGAAGTTTAATATTCAGAAAAGAATTCTTACATTTTTTGTTTACTCATGCTCTTATTAATACCAGATTTATTGTCACTTTTGGTATTTATTTATAACCCCTAATGATACATTAGTTGCATATTCTTATTATAAAATGTTACATCTTCATTTCAATTATTCTCACCTTAAAATTATTAATAATCAACTCTTCAATGTTGCTTAGCATACTAGTGACCAGTTTAGGAAGTATTTAAGAGAAAAAAAGAAAACGGTAACTGTAATACATTTAAACCATCTATTTTTGGTTATACTAAAACTTGCACAAATTTTAAACAGAGTTCTGTCAAGAATCATTTACACCAGCTCAATGAACAATTAGAAGATATTGTTAAATTGCATTAATTATGAAAAGTACATAGAATTACACAAAGATAAAAGAGAAAGCTGAAAAAAATATATGAGCATGTAATGGGTTTTAATAGAGTAATCCAGTCCAAGGTACCGAAGAAGAATCCAAACCAGCCACCAGAGAACAGTTAATCCAGTTTAATAACAAACACAAGTATATGAACGCAGACGCATTAAAATACAGCGTTTTCATTTAAAAACGTCATCAGATGTGGATAGACAGATTCACATATTTATTCCCTCCAAAATACATAGAGAGCCAATAAAATCAAGCAATCAAACAAAATTGTTCAGTCTTTCATTATCATAAAACTCATGAATATTCATTACAATCAATACATATATAGTGTTAAAAGAACTATGGAGAGTGTTTGAAGTTCTTTAAAAGTCTTTAAAATACATTACAAAACCCATAAATATGTGTTTAAAAAAACTTATAAATAAATTATATTATGTTGTAAATAAAATATTTAATTTTCAACTTTAAAACAATTTAAAACCATTTCTATTTAATGCATAGTAGGAGAAACTAGCGATATTATAATCCTTTGGTTTTCTCAAGTGGTCACTGTTATAATTGCACAAAGGTATATTAAAAATTAAAATGAAATGTTTATAACAAGTTTTATGTTCACATATGTTAAAAACAACTTTAAATCATAATTTAGCTGCCCTTAATTTTAAAACTGAGGCATTGGATACATTTTCATTCAACCCAGGTGCAATGGTGGCCTGTAAAGTTACCTGCCACCATAATTCCTTATATTCCACTTTTTCATCCCATTGTCCCCCTCTTGCTTCTCTTTTTATACCTTCTAAAACAAAGAATACACACCTAGCATTAATACATTGTAAAGAGTGTTTATAAAGGGCATTAGTATCTTTTTCATGGAGACAAATGTCATTTTCAGTTTCATAGCAAACAAAGTAGTTCTGATTTCATAGTGCTAAACTAGGGCATTTTCCTTACATGTACTGCAACTGAGTGAATGAATAGGTAATTTACAAAGTGACAAATAACGGATATCTCAAACATTTTACGATTATAAAATGCTAGACAAGTTACATTATATCCATGATACACATCAGTTCGGCTTTGTAAATGCAGATTGTGCCTACTCAAGCTGCCTGACTTCTTTGAAAAGGCTACTGAGGCCAGATATAATGGGAATATAGTCCATACTGCTTATCCAGACTTTGTAGAAACCAACAAAAAGCCAGCAGATAAGTAATGTACACTCCAGTGGACCAAGCACTTCAAATAATATGTAAAAAATCCAGAGTGAACTCCAGTGCTGAGGACACGCAAAGCTAGTAGGTCTGAAGAAGCGGCCAACAGACTGCAAAAGCACTCACCTTCTTGTTTTATATCTTTGTGCATATTTTATTTATTAAAGCTTTGCATGTCCTCAGCACTGGAGTTCACTCTGAATTTTTTACGTATTATCCAGACCTTCCCAAGACCCTTGACATTATCGCTCATGCAGAAATTATTGACAAACTCTCCCAACTTCCCCTGGATTCATAATTTACAATAGATATAAAACAAATGATACCCGACTGTTGTAATAATGAGTGAATATATTTATTAGCAAAGCTTTCAAAAAAGAATTTCAGAAAAGAATTGGGTAATTTTAAAATCTGATTCTGAGACTATAAAGGTTGTAGGGGAGAAGCCTAACTTTATTTATATGAGAGAGAAGAATCCTAAACAATGTTTATGTTACAAAGATTTTGTCTATGACAGACCACAACAGGTATTTAGTAAACATGGAACTGTACCTTGCTATAATTGTACATACTCTAGTTATATAAATGTAGCTAATGACTTTGTACATCCTATTACTAAGAAGTTTGTTTTCAAGGTATTAGCAACATGTCACACAGAAAGTGTGATTTATCTTGCTAATTGTGTGAATTGTACTTGTTTTTATATATTGAAAATTAATTGAAAGCTTAAAGACAGAATATGTTCACATATATCAGAAATTCGTAGATGTATTGAAACTAATGCATTGTAAAAACAATGAACTGATGGATAAAGAATATACATTTACATTCAGAGTTATTCAAAATATATAACTAAAGAAATGTGAAGATGAGCTGATAAACATTACGGAACTAGCGGAGTATAAATGGATACATTATTTTAGGGCTGATTCATTACCAGGATTAAATACCATGAATAGCCTCAAACCAGTTTTGAGGTTGAAATAATGTATATAATAATTAATTATAATTATTTTATTATATTATGTTTTTATTTTTATACTGTAATCTGGGCTTTGTACATTGTAATTTGTAAGATGTTTTTATATATCAAATGTATCACGTGATTTTTTACACAGTTTTAATTGGCTGGCTGATGAAATTTAAACTATGCAAGTAATTATATATGGTATAGTGTTTGGAAGCATTGAGAAAGAGTTTTTATAACTTAAAAGCTTTGTTTTATATTTATCATATCTTGTGCTGTATTGAATTCTGTTTAGCATCTTTGGATAACCTGCTTGTGTGTATGGATTGGTCTGCAGAACTGATACCATAAACATCGGAGGTATTTGCTGTAGAGAGAAAAATGTCACTAGTGGTGTCCTACAACCGTCTGTCCTGGGTCCTCTCCTCTTTGATATATACTTTTGTGACATAAAGGCAAATCTTAAGGGACTTTGGCTAACCAGATTTGCTGATTAATGCAAACTTGGGGTGGTTATCAAATCCTATTCTGATATTCAAAATCTCCAGAAAGGGTTGCATTAATCATGGTCTTAAACTTAACAGCAAGAAGTGTAGCAGTTTCTTTTAATCCTACCACCACTGTTGTTTACCATATAGATAACATTTCACTTAAATCTGACACAGTTCTCAAGGACTTGGGTACATATGCTGATAACAGACTCTTCTTTGACCAGCACATCTTTGTGGTGGTTAGAAAATGCTTCTGCCTTGCACAGCTCATCTTTTGTAGCATCTCCTTAAGGTTCAAAGAAGTTATACTCCCACTTTATTCATCTCTTATTAGTCCTATCATTGAATATAATGCACCCTTCAGCATGTACCTCACCAAGCACCTTAACCAGACTGAAAGACCTCAACATTTCCTCACCAGAAAGATCTCAGGTCTTAGTACAACTAGTTACTCTGAAAGACTTAAAAGCTCTATCACTCTAGTCAGTGTCAAACAGACTCCTGTTGGCTTATCTCTGCTTAGCTTTCATGCTGTGAATAACCCAGCAGTCATAGAACCCCCTCACCTAAATAGAACACATGGTAAAGCAAACGTATTCTAGAGATCTACATCTACACCATTGCATCAACAATACCAGATGATATCAGAGATACTCAATTCAATGTATACATTTCTGGAATAGGCTGCCCTTGCATATCAAACTCAGCTTTAAAACCAGTTTAGATGACTGTGGAAAACGTCTACTTAATGGGGGGGGGGGGCACTGCTAGTTTCCCACAAGTACTGAGTGATAAGGCTGAGCTTCTTGATGGTGTCTTTTGGCCATAGGCTCTTATTACTGCACTAAGATCAAAAATAAGAACTGGCAAAACAATGCTATAATGATAACATTTTGGCTTGACCAAACACCAAAACAGCAATGTGAGATTCTAAATGATCTTCTAGCCCTGTCTGAAATAACGAATGCTGTAACAGCTCTCAAGAAAAATACAGACCCTTATTTAGATGGAATTCCAAATGAATTTCTCACTGCATAAGTCAGAAAAACACTTCGCATTACCAAAAGAACACTACCCGCATGGTGAAGCATGGTGGTGGTAGTATCATGCTTTGGGGTTGCTTTTCTTCAGCTGGAACTGGGGCTTTAGTCAAGGTGGAGGGAATTATGAACAGTTCCAAATACCAGCCACTTATGGCTCAAAACCTTCAGGCATCTGATAGAAAGCTGAAGATGAAGAGGAATTTCACCTTTCAACACAACACTGACCCCAAGCATACATCCAAATCAACAAAAGAATGGCTTCACCAAAAGAAAATTAAAGTTTTGGAATGAATGGCCCAGACCTAAATCCAATAGAAAATCTGTGGGGTGACCTGAAGAGGATTGTGCACAAGAGATGCCCTCGCAATCTGACAGATGTGCCGTGCTGATAGACTCCTACCCAAGAAGGCTAAATGCTGTAATTAAATCAAAAGGTGCTTCAACAAAGTATTAGTTTAAGGGTGTGTACACTTATGCAACTAGCTTATTGTACGTTTTTTATTTTTTATATTTTTTCCCCTAACAGATTTGTTTTTCAATTGAATTGTACATGTTATAGGTTACATTAAAGGTGGGAAAAGTTTTGAAATGATTTATTGTGGTCTTGCTTTTTTATATCACAAAAACCTGGCATTTTTACAGGGGTGTGTACACTTTTTTATCCACTGTATATATATTTGGATCTCCTTCACAACATCGAATACATTATCAAATCAGACTTTATTGAGCCGACTTCATTGAATCTTCATCATATCAAACTCTTGGCATAACAAAAATTAAACCCGGGAAAGGTACCACTTCACCACCAGGACAAAACAACAAACAGCAAATAAAAAAATCCTCCAAGTGGGGGGGGGGGGGGCTCCACTCCCCCAATAAAATATACTAACTCCAAGATCGCAAAATAGTGGAGGAAGGGCAAGGTTAACAATGGTGGCTAAGTGGTTCCTTTCCCGGGATTCATTTTCATTGTTCTGGGAGTTTGATATAATAAAGATTCAACGAAGTCGGTTCGATAAAGTCGGATTCAATAATGTGAGTATTTGATGTTTTGAAGGGGTCCCACATATATGTGTGTGTGTGTGTGTGTGTGTGTGTGTGTGTGTGTGTGTGTGTGTGTGTGTGTGTGTGTGTGTGTGTGTGTGTGTGTGTGTGTGTGTGTGTGTGTGTGTGTGAGTGTGTGTACAGTTTTGATCACATGAATAAAGAACAGTAGTTTTGGGCAGAAAGAATGTTGAGTTAACAGGAAAGCGATTGAAAAAAATGGATAAACGGGGTACAAAAATCAGTTAGGTAATGGGTTATGGAATCAATTAGCATTAAAGCGATGCATTCCCTAACATAACAAGAATAACACAATCATATAGGGTACAAGCAGTACACTGCGGTGGTGGTGCTGCGGTAGCGTTGTCGCCTCACAGTTAGATGTTGCCTGTTCAATTCTCAGTTAGAGCATCTTCTGTGTAGCGACATGAGTGAATGGGCGTTCCTTCGTTGAAGGTTGTGCGTTAGGCCCAGCAAGCCAGCATGTAAAAATCTACTGCCAATCATTATCGGACCGGAGTTCCGTTGTGGCGACCCCTAACCGGGAAAAGCCGAAAGACACAAACAATATAGGGTACAAGCAGCTTTGCCATGGTTATTAAAGCTCTGACATTATGTTGTTTGAAAGAAGGTACTTTTTAAGAGACTTACAGACGGTGAGTGATATTAGAGATCTAACAACTTGTCAGGATTTTGTTTCCGTATACCATAGCTAATTTAGTGAAAGACTGTTCAGCTACCAGTAGCATGCATCATGGCCTAACAAGGAGGCCGTCACTGACTGACTTAAGTGAAAAGGCAGGACTTCTGAAAAGGAGAACACTGTGGGGTAATAGTGGTCATTTAACATTTTTGTAGGCAATATACTGAGAAGGAAGGAGGCTCTGCTTTCAACAGGAAGCCAGTTACATTTATTGACTGTTACACAGCGATAACAATAAGGGCTTAGATTAATGAATCAGAGAATTCTATTTGCAGCTTTCTGCATCTTATTCAAGTTTTGAGGGGACTATCAGGCAATGAGAGGGTGAGTATTCTAATTTCAGAAGGAGGCACTGACAGCTGTGATACATTTAACTTCCTTAATTAGAAGGTAGCAGACTCTGTAAGCTACTCTGAGCTGAATACATTCTTTACTGCACAAATTTTCAATTTGGAGAAAGAAAATGAGGTTTATTCAAGTGTCATCCCCAGATCGTTTTGTTGCACTGCATGGAAAAGAGCGTGCTGTTCAGGATTCTGGATGCACACTGGTTGTGTTAATACTGTGCTAATGACAACCTCCCAGTGGTTCCACTGAGTATAACAGAGGGTTTTGTGGTACTCAACTTTAATCCAGGAGTTTGAAGCCAGTTACAGTGTAGCTTAAAGTCAGCTTGAAGACAGTATTGGCTGTTCAGTGTGTAGATGTAAATCTAGAAATATAAATATCATCATTAAACATCATATCAATATTAGGGAGATCTGAAGACAGACTGTTGAATAAGGAGAACAGTGATCCCAAAACACAACCCTTAGGGGCTTCCCTGATAACAGGACGTGGGACTACATGAGAATAATCATTTCTGATAAATAACTGTCTGTTGATAGGGTAGTCCTTTAACCAGTAACACACATCCGAGTGCCTTTATTGTTTAATCTGAGATATGAAGATGCTATGATCAACACACACACAAGACTTGGATGCTATGATCAGAAAACACACAAGGCTTGGATGCTATGATCAAAACACACACACAAAAGGCTTGGATGCTATGATCAGAACACACACACAAGGCTTGGATGCTATGATCAAAACATGCGCGCGCACACACACACACACACACACACACACACACACACACACACACACACACACACACACACACACAAAAGGCTTGGATGCTATGATCAGAACACACACAAGGCTTGGATTCTATGATCAGAACACACACAAGGCTTGGATTCTATGATCAGAACACACACAAGGCTTGGATTCTATGATCAGAACACACACAAGGCTTGGATTCTATGATCTGAACACACACAAGGCTTGGATGCTATAATCAGAACACACAAGGCTTGGATGCTATGATCAAAACACACACACAAAAGGCTTGGATGCTATGACCAGAACACACACACACAAGGCTTGGATGCTATGATCAAAACACACACACACACACACACACACACACACACACACACACACACACACAGCTGTTTTCAAGTCCATAAACATAGTGCAAGTTAGGTTTCCATTTTTCATATTAGAAACAATTATGTTTGTGAGAGGAAAACAGCAGTAGAAGTACTCTATTTGCACTCTAATAAAGATATTGCTACATTTATTACGTACTTTAAGGTATATGACATTATAAGCAATCTGTTTTGCATTATTACAGGTTCATAGAAGATTACTAGGCTATCGGCTCAAAAGCCCTTACAAGCCTAGCCAGTTTTACCCAGATTTTACCCAACTTTCTATCCATGGGGAAATATAACAGGATTTAACAAGCGGGGATTTTGACAAATTTTACAGACTGCCTCTGTCCATAAGGGATATGGCTGACACCCCAGGAGTGAATCTGTGATTTCCCATCCACTGGTCCAGACTGCATTTGAAGATGGACAGGGAAGGGCTCAGCTTCACATGAATAACAAGTCTATTCCGGAGGAGGGGAAATCTCTGGGACACATATGTCTCTCCAGTATAATCTAGTCATGACAGAGATCAGGTATACATCTTTGGAGTGGGTAACCCTCTTTAATTTTGCAAATATGCAATATTTCTATCAGGACTGGGTCAAACACTGCCTTGTAGGTCAGGCACAGATCATACCTCAGTAATCGGTAGGAAAATGAATACAGTGATAGGGCTTTTAATCGGTCCATGTATGACATGCTGATTATACCCTGTACTTTGGTGAGAAACCTGTGATGACACTCCAGCTGTTGTAGTACATTCCAAAGGCTGCATTGTGCTTGATTATTGGTCAGATAAGGGCCAAACACAGTGGTACTATGACATCCTCAGACCTGGCTGCCATGTCCTTACTTATAAGCTAAGCCACATAGAAAGATTTCCTCACCACTGTGGACATATGGTAGTCAAAGTTCATATTATTATCTAAGTACCCAGATCTGTCACCACTGGGTCGACCCTTGGGGGGGGGGGGGGGTGCTATCAACGTCGAAATTTGTAGGGATATTTGATTTCCCAAAGGGAATTATTATGCATTTCTAAAATGTCTATTACCTGTATATACAATATTTATGCATGGGCATACTTGCACATGTGCGCGTGCACACACATAAAACTGCCAAGCTTATGTGAACTGTATTCTTTCTACAAAGTTGCAAATTAACAATGGGGATAAACAAAGCTTCTCCCTGTCAGCTATCTTATTTGTTGCCGCTATTTATCCCCTACTATACTATTGTGACAAAAGTTGTCAGGCATCATAATAAGAGATCAATGAATTACACATACTAGATACACAAGCGACTAAGTATTACTAATAATTACAAAGGGGGAACTGTGATCCTAATGAATATATTAAATTAGAATTCAAACCATCATTGCTTTAATGATTAATTATAAAAAAATAAATCAGTTAACATATTATAAATACTTATGTGAGCCTAAGGAACAGTGTATTCCTTCTGTACATACATTCATTTCCTTTACTTTCAGTTATGGTTATTCTCAATGGTTGATGAAATCAGAAGTGAAAAAGTATACCTTCTTTTTTTCTCTACTTGGCTCTGTGAATGTCTAAGATGTCTGCATTGCCACTGGTATTATTTCTTGGTTGAACATAATTAGATAACATTTTAACCAAATTCCTGCACAGATTGCATCCCTTAGGAAACACTACTGACCCTCTTTCTAGTTGGGTTTTGTTTCCCCAATATATTCATAAACATACTACTGTTCAACAGTTCATAAATTTAGATTTATTGAACGAATCAAACTGAAGTTTAACGCAGACAACACATGCAAGACTAACTCACTGACCCAGCTTACTACTGAGTGTGTTACTCAGAACACAAGTCCAAGATGAGTTCCAGAGATCCAACAAAGATAAAGCGTTATAGAGGTGACATTGTAACTCTGTCCTTTTAAAGCTGGAAGGTGGATATACCTCTTTGTGATGTCTGGGGTTCCTGCCAATAGACATACTTATTTTGAATTTTTCCAAACACTTTGTGTTTTTCTGATGACAGGACTAGACCCCATTCCTGAGTCAGAGTACAGTTAAAGTAAATGAAATTAGTATTGCTTCAAACTTTGTTTGCCAGGAGTATTCTTCTTAGTACATGCAATGTATCCAGAATTGTTTCCTTCTGCAGTTCATATGTATTACTAATAGATTTAAGTATGCTTGAACATCTTTTTATTAGCCCTGTTGCACGTACTACTTTTGGACTACCTAGGTTTCTCCTCCCCCCCTCCATTGCTCTAGTTTTTGCAAGCATACCATGGTATTTTATAACTTTACCTCTACACATTATGTAAGACATCAAAGTCAATGGATGTAGCTATTTCAATGATTAATGCTACTTCGGTCCTTTTTTCTTGGATTACTAAATCTGGTTTTATTGCATCTATTTTCTTAACTGTTGCTATTGGGAGAATCCAGTGTGATCTGAACCTTATCACTGTCAAAACTTTGTGATTCATGTTTCCAGTGCTTGACAGCTACGTAGTTGCACACTGTAGTGTTTGTAGAACACACAATTACACAGTTCTGCTACGTTCTTGTGCCATCTGTTATACAGCCCTCTGTCATAAGCCCGTACAACTGCATCTGTTTCCAGTTCTGTTTTACAGAGCTTACATTTGCCTGTTTCTTGACTTTTTCTGTAGACTTTGTAAATCAACGCCAACTAGCTTGGTCCACCACTATAAGTCTTCCATCTTTTGGTTTAAATTCATCTCTCCTTCACCATTCCTGCACCAATCTTGGTCATGTGGTTGTTCAAGGGGGTTTCCATAACTGTCACCATATTTGTGGGCTTTCCAAATTTCTTCACTCTTCTTCTGGCCCTTTTTGTTACATTCTATATTTTGTTTTTGCCACTTTCAGTTGCTGTCTGATTCTTGTCTACTTCTGGTTTGATGCTCATTCCCACTCCTTTCTGAAATGCTTCTGCTGAACTAGGTGAATATGCCTCCTTACACTTCCTCTCTTCATGCTTTAAAAGATTACCTATGTTTGGATTTGATTAGGTCAGCAAATATGTACCCAGCACCACAGTTGCAGACCATTACACATAGTCAGTTTCAAGGTGGTCTGTAACTCCTTCAGCCCAAGGAATGTATAATCATGGTATACCCTGTTTTTATATATCATGAAACATTTTCCTGTTTATTAGCCAAATGATTCAGTGGTTTCTGGGGCCAGTCAATTAAAACACAGGTGTAACTTAGAACTGGAAGAGTGAATTTATTTATAACTTGGATTTACTCCTAGATGTCAAGACAGTTTTCAATTGTAGCTTTAGTCTTCCGAAGTATTCCTTACTAACATTTTTTCTCACTTAGTCATGTTTTATTGTTGATCCTTCATTTATTCCCAAATATTTACAACCACCCTCCTGCTCAGATTCTTTTACATCCTACTCCTTTTCCAGGTTGACATTTTCTCGATGATGAAATTTTCCTGCGATTAATGTCTCTTAAATCATTTATGAAAAGTAGATGAAATCTCTCTGAAAAAATGAGGTTTCTTGAAGTTAAGTTGTAACCATGGTCTAGTCTATTAAACAGTTTAATGGGTTAAAGGGCAAAACAAAACAGTAGCGGTGACAAAGAATTACCATGGAACCTGAAATATCGCTGGGGTAAAAACTTTCCATTTATCACTCGATGGGTTGCCAACTGGCTTACTGACAGAACACACACTGTAAAAGTAGCCAACTCCAAATCCAGCTCCAGACAAGTGACAAGTGGAGTACCTCAGGGTTCAGTCCTGGGACCGCTCTTGTTTGGCATCTACTTCTCTGAAGTACAGACCAACACTAAGGGACTCTGGCTAACAAAGTTCGCAGATGACTGCAAACTGGGAGCCATTACTGAATCCCCAAATTATGTGGATATTCTACAAAAGGGCCTTACAGAAACAGATGTTTGGTGCCAGAGCCATGGGCTCAAGCTCAATGCCAAGAAATGTATAGTTATCCCCTTTGGGAAAAAACATGTACCCATGAATTACCACACAGGTGGCAATACACTAAACACTGAAAGTGTGATAAGAGACTTAGGGACACAGGTGGACAGTGGTCTCACCTTCCATAACCACATCGCCACAACAGTCAGGAAATCCTTCCATGTGGCACACCTCATCACTAAGGGCTTTTCATCTAAAAAAAGGAGGTCATTGTCCCACTGTACTCATCCCTCATTAGACCCATTATAGAATACAACGCCCCGTTTGGTATGTACCTCTCAAGACATCTGCAATAACTGGAAAGGCCGCAGAAATACCTCACTAAAAGAATCACAGGCCTAAAGCAGATGCCCTATGCTGACTGCTTAAAAAACTCTAGCTATACTCTGTTACATATCGTCTACTCAGACGTGATCTCTGCTTAACATACAAGGCCATTTCAAACACAGAGATGTTGGACATGCTACACTTAAAGAAATCCCAATCCCTAATAGCCACACGCTACAGTGATCTAAACCTTGTCATCACAATGAACAAAACATGCTAGAGGGATAGGTTCCTGACCCAGAGACTCCCCAGACTCTGGAATAGACTACCCATATATGTCTAGCAGAGCGCCTCTTTCGCCCTCTTCAAAAGGAACCTTGACGATTGGATGGGAGATAGGAAATTCACCCTGGGGATCACGTCAGTCACCCTGCTAGACAGGGGTCCAGGGAAGCAAATATTGTGGGAAGAAATATCCAGGGAATTGTTATGGCTAGGCTTGTATAGGCCCTAGGGCCGATAGCCTAGTACCAACCTACGACTTCACTGCATAGTGGTTTGCCATTGTTTCATAGTCATTGCAATGTAATTAATTAATATAAGGGTATCCTATACCTCTGTAAGCATTCCATGAGTGTGGAATGTTCTAAAATGTTTTTTTATTCTATCCATGCCGTACTTAGATTCTTCCTCTTTTATGTAACTCAGTTATGGCTTTATTTAACTCATTACAGCCTGGTGATGCTTCCAGATGTTTGTAGTTACATCCTACTGATATCCCTTGGCCTCTAATGTAACCTGTTCATATTTGCTTTGATAATTCCAAAACCATGGTAGGTACACTTATTTATTTATATTTGTTTACTGGGGTAGTGCACTGATCTCAGTGGACCACTTTGCAGGCCCAGCCCCAGAGAATAAGATCACGAAAGAAATGAACAAAACATATCTACAGATGAAAGGATATGCTAAAATACAAATCTAGATAGATACAGTGGATATAAAAAGTTTACACACCCCTGTTAAAATGCCAGGTTGTTGTGATATAAAAAAATGAGACCACACTAAATCATTTCAAAACTTTTCTCACCTTTAATGTGACCTATAACCTATACAATTAAATTGAAAAACAAACAAATCTGTTAGGGGGGAAAATATAAAAAAATAAAAAAACATACAATAAGCTGGTTGCATAAGTTTGCACACTCATAAACTAATACTTTTTTGAAGCACCTTTTGATTTAATTACAACATTCAGTCTTCTTGGGTACACACCCGCCATCAATTAGAGAGACTCCGATTAACCCCAAATAAACTTCAGCTGGATTTTCCTGACATTTACTCAGTTGCCTGCTACAGCAAAAGCCATGGTTCGGAGAGAGCTTACAAAGCATCAAAGGGATCTCACCATGGAACACAATGAAGACAGTCATCAAAAAGTGGAGAAAATATGGGACAACAGTGACGTTGCAAAGAACTGGACATCCCTCAAAAATTGATGAAAAGACTAGACAAAAACTGGTCAGTGAGGCTGTCAAGAGACCTACAGCAACACTGAAGCAGCTGCAGGAATTTCTGGCAAGTACTGGTTGTGTACTACATGTGACAACAATCTCCCATATTCTCCATATGTCTGGGCTATGGGGTAGGGTTGCAAGACGGAAGCCTTTTCTTACACATAAAAACATCCAGGCCCAGCTAAAATTTGCAAAACAATATATCAAGTCTCCCAAAAGCATGTGGCAAAATGTGTTATGGTCTAATGAGACCAAGGTTGAACTTTTTCGCCACAATTCCAAAAGGTATATTTTGCGCAAAAACAACACTTCACATCACCAAAAGAAAACTATCCCCAACGGTGAAGCATGGTGGTGGCAGTATCATGCTTTGGGGTTGCTTTTCTTCAACTGGAACTAGGGTTTTAGTCAAGGTGGAGGGGAATTATGAACAGTTCCAAATACCAATAATTTTTGGCCCAAAACCTCCAGGTGTCTGCTAGAAAGCTGAAGATGAAGAGGAATTTCACCTTTCAACATGACAATGATCCCAAGCATACACCCAAATCAACAAAAGAATGGCTGCACCAGAAGAAAATTAAAGTTTTGGAATGGCCCAGCCAGAGCCCAGACCGAAATCCAATAGAACATCTGTGGTGTGACCTGAAGAGGGCTGTGCAGAAGAGATGCCCTTGCAATCTGACAGATTTAGAGTGCTTTTCCAAGGAAGAGCGGGCAAATATTGCCAAGGCAAGATGTGCCATGCTGAAAGACTGCTACCCAAGAAGACTAAATGTTGTAATTAAATCAAAAGGTGCTTCAACACAATATTAGTTTAAGGGTGTGCACAGTTATGCAACCAGCTTATTGTAAGTTCTTTATTTTTTATATTTTTGCCCTTAACAGATTTGTTTTATAATTGAATTGTACAGATTATAGGACACATTAAAGGTGGGAAAAGTTTTGAAATGATTTATTGTGGTCTCATTTTTTTATATCATAAAAACCTGGCATTTTAACAGGGGTGTGTAAACTTTTTATAGTCAATACATTTTACAGTTGCAAAAATATGCTACAACATTTAGTTCAAGAAGCAGTTTATGTCAAAGCATGGATAGAACAATGGAATTATGTTTAGCAGGGCTTTATGGCTAAGATGTAGTCACTGAAATGGCTTATACTGTAGATAGCAACATGTCACTACATAGAGAGGTATTCAGACATAAGAATTGCCAAGTGACAACAACTGCAAGAAAGGACACCACTGGGAGAAGAAAAAGAAAGGTAAGAGAGGCATGCCGAGGGAAGAGGATTAAAAAGAAGTAATGTGAGAGATGCAAAGGGAAGAGGGAAACAGGATGAATGACAGTCAAAGTAAGGTGAGGTCAAGATGAGATAAGAAAGGACTGAAACAGGGATAAAAAGGTGTGTCAGACAGCTGCAGGATTCATGTAACATGAACTTTGCTTGGGTGAAGAGGTGTTCCTCGAGCTAATTTCTGAAGTCTGAGTACCTCTGGATGTCTCAGGTTGAAAGAAGAGTCTCATAGTTTAGGTGTCAGGATGGAGAATGCATGGTCAGTGCAATAAAAATTACTCTTTGGAGTTGGTAGAGTGGACTGAGATTGAGAGAAACCCCTGCGATAATATGTGAGGGTTTTGGTGAAAACTTTATAAAAGAGAGGGGATGATGTCTTAGGAGAAAGGGCTCTGTAAATTAGTGATCCTATTAGAAGATTGGCTCTCAAATGCACTGGGAGACATTTAGTTTTGACGAACGTTAGGTGTTCATTATTGGGGAAGTTAGTAACAAACTATCAGATTTTATTAGAGATAGTTTGTAAGCTGGTTGCATTCTACTCTGAGGCTGCAGCTATAGCAGGTAGTCCAATCTGAGCTGAGATAACAAGTTTTCCTTTGTCTGTGGCAGCTTTGTCTGGCTTGGGCAGAAGAGATGACAGCTTGTTCATCCGGAACAGGAGTGTGTAGTTGAAAGTTAAGAGATTGGTGTACCCAAATGTCAAGGTATTTGAATGATACGGAAGTTTCTATGGCGGTACTCTTAACATCTTTAATATAAAGGAATCTGGTGCTTTGGCTATTTTTTGGTTGGTTCCAAACAGCATTGTTTTTTTCAGGATTCATTATATGTTTCTGGCCTATTAGACACTGATTGAGGGACTGGAGGTAATCTTGGAGTTAAGTTTGTATAGAATGGGATTTGTGTGACCTGTAGATGGCCATATCATCTGCACAAAGAATTAGATGCATCTGAGGATGGTCAGAGTTTAGTTTGTTGATAAATATGGAAAATAGCAGAGGGGCTAAATTGGAACCCTGGGGATACAATTCATAAGAGAAGCTTTTTCAGAGGTGGTGGTGCCCACTTTCACCTTGAAGGATCTATTCATAGGTATTTACTAAACTAGTGACCACTATGGCCTTTTTAAGCCTAGTCAGGCATTCCAACTCTCTGACAGGTTCCGATACCACTGATAAGTATACACAGGGGCTTGGGAAATGAACATTTACAAGCAGGGGCCTAAAGATGAACCCTTTACAGGCTCCCTGTGTCCATTAGAGACACAGGTGCTAAACCAGGGATGAACTTCCTGTTCATCATCCAACTGTCCAAGATACACTTGAAATGAGTTACGGAGTAACTCTGCTTCACATAAACAGGGAGCCTCTTTCAGAGGAGGGGTAGTCTTTAGGACCCATACCTGTCTCTCTAGCAGGTCCTGTTTATTTATATTACAGGCAAGGCTTAAATCTTTAGAACAGGTAATTCTGGTTCATAGATAGGTACTAGGCTATCGGCCCAAGGGCCTATGTAAGCCTAGCCAGCAAGGTACCATAGCTTACGCCACCCAAGAAAGTTATTTTCCTGTGCCACTGTCCAGCAGAGACGCAGAAGTGATCCCCGGGGTGTATTTCCTATTTCCCATCCACTCAAGATTTAACAATACCAATTTTGTTGGCAATTATGTCAACACTTTGCCTAAATTAAATGAATTCATCAGTATACCTAACATCATTTTTTCTATGGACTCAAATGATGTTTCGTCTTCATATGGTGAACAACAAGACAACACTCACAACATTGCTTGGAAACTGAAACAATTTGACCACACTTTGTTAAAATATAAAAAATTACAGGTCGAAGTGTTATATTTCCAGGAATGCATTAAACTAAAAATTGTACCCAAGGGACTCCGTCAATGGAAATACCCATCGGGCGTAGTCAAACATTCAGATTTCCATTTACGACTTATTCAGCTTTTTAATAAACAGGGGCTTGACTTCTTGGAACTACTTATTGGGGAATACAATAACCAGATGACTGATTTAAAACATCAATTAGATACATTTGATAATGGTATCACTTTGGACCCTGATTTTGGGCGATACGAATATGATTATAAAAGAATTTTTACAAGTATCGATTCTCTTTTGGTCAAGATTACGGACACCAAAAAACGTAAAATCAATAGGGATAAAGCAGCATATGAGCAAAAACGCGCATATCCCGATCCACCTCTTAGTCGGGTGGATGTTAATTCTAGTACTTTAGTGTCTTCAGTTATCATGGCAACCAACAACGTCGGTGCGTCACGCACCGATGATGTCATACAACCATCTGGTACTAATAATGGCGTTTCTAACACCAATGTAAACTCTGAAATCCGACGTAGTGAACGGATTCAAAACAACAATCAACAGCAACGCCAAAAACAACAACAAAATAACCAACATCTAGGACAAAAAAATGATCACCAGGGTTTTCAAAGGGCCAACACTTATTCCAACAAAACGAACTCCAATTGGGGCAAACGAGCACAAGGCAAGAAGAACAACAATCGGCGCAGGAGGTAATTCCCGCTGATCACCCTGATCGTTTGGTCATTCTTACAAGTACTAGTGGCGATTTCAATGTTTACAATTTTCCCCCTTTGGTTATCCCACAAGAACTGGTTGATTTACTATCAAAAGGTTTCAATTTTGTACCATATTCTAAGCCTGACCTTGCTCGAGCATTGTGTGACCTTAAGATTTATATACGTAAGATGAACCTTAAAGCAATATTTGGACATTCCAACAACATGTTTTCTGATGAACGCGTTTCTAGCATTTATAATCCTCCATTAGACAACAATTTGGCTCTGTTTGAAAAAATGTCTGAAATCCACTTTAGAGCTTTAAATAAGGATTATTTTCGTTATAGATGTTATAACATTCTCGAAAAGGACCTTATCGCATATGTTAGAACACATAATATCCGCGTCATGAAACCTGATAAAGGTGGTGGCGCTGTTCTTATGGATGAGCTAGATTACGAGAATAGGATGCACAATATGCTTTCGAGTTCTAGTTATACTAAGGTTTCATTAAATGAACTAAATCAGGCTTATCAAAGTATTAAGAACTCTTTGAGTGATTTATTTATTGAAGCAAGTATTACTTTAGAAATGTACCACTATTTGAGCATGCCAGCACCTTTGGTGCCTGTCATATTTGGGGTCCCTAAACTTCACAAAAATGTTAATGATCCACCCTTCAGGCCCATCATCGATGGACGTAAATCGATCACTTATGCATGTGCAAAATGGGTCGACAATAAATTAAAAGATGTCTTAAAATCTGAGACCCAAATATGTCACGACTCATGACACGTGCTACAACAATTTAATAACATCCCGTTTGATTCCAATTTCAAATTTTTGACCATAGATGTCAAAGATTTGTATACGGTAATTCCACAAGGGCTTGGTACTGAATGGGTGAGGGATTTCTTGTTGTTTAAACAGCTTCCAGGACATGACATTGATCTGATTATTGGTCTTTTGGAAATAATTTTGGGTAATAACTTTTTTATTTTCAAGAAAGAATTATTTTTACAGAAATCAGGTGTTGCCATGGGCTCCCCATGTGGAGGGAGCTTTGCCAATTGTGTCATGGCATTTTGGGAACATTCTTTTTTGTTCCCACATCCTTTGTATAACCAGGTAGTCGTCTGGTATACACGTTACCAAGACGACATATTTATTGTCATGAAAGGGACCAAAGAGGACGCTATTAAGTTGGTGGAAGTCATGAGCTCTTTTACATCCTTCTTAGAATTTACTTTCCAATTTGAGGATCATGCTATTAATTTTTTGGATATTCTTTTGGAGAAGGATGTAGAATATGAAAGATATTGTACTAAAATATACAGGAAGCCACTTTATAGTAATGTCTTCTTACACTTTACCAGTAATCGCCCATTCTTTCAAAAGAAAGGTGTGGTCAAAGGTCAGCTGGTAAGAGCGTCTCGTATGTGTTCTAACGACGACGATTTCGATCAAGAATGTAATCGGTTGGGTGTGATGTTCTCTAACAGAGGCTATCCACCTAAATTGATTCATTCTATGATTAGGGAAATTAACCACAAAAGACAAGTTGGTCTTCTGGGACCCATTCTAACTGCAGGTTATATGCCAAATTCCCCTATAGTGTTTCCCATTGAAGGCAACGATGTAACGTTAAATGTATTTTCAACAAAAAACACAAATTATGGTACTAGTTTTTTAACACAATACAATGATTTAGCTTCACAACTCAGAGAAGTTTTAAACAACAATTGGGACCTTATTTCACAAGATCAAAATCTCAGTACAGTTCTTGGTTCAAAACCTTTAGTAGTATTCAAGAAAGCACCTTCGCTGAAAACTCTCTTTGAATTACCTATTAAACAATATAAAGTTAGTAAGGGTATGTATAAATGTGGGCGCTGTAGTTATTGTAAGTTTATTCAAATTGGTTCTACTTTTCAAATCAGGGGGGTTAGATACTCTATCCACGATAAATTTAATTGTGAAAGTCAAGGTGTCATATATTTAGCCTCCTGTAAATTATGCCCTGTATTTTATTTGGGCAAAACTGAGCGTCAACTCAAACAGCGTATTTATGAACATATGTACGCTATTTCTAAAGGTACAACTTCCAATGCGTTAGCTAAACACATTGGTGAGTTTAGTACGCATAGTTTTTTATTTACAGTTGTACAACAGATTTGTTGAAACCCGAGGGGTGGGCCTTGGCACTTGAAGCTTGAGGAACAAGAGTTGTTATGGCAACTGAGGACGAATGCCTATGTGTATCCTGGGATTAATGATATGTGTTCAATAAAATGCCTTCTCAGGTTAAAAGCACTGGAGCGTTAGTTCCAGTTCAAGCTTTAGTTATTATTTATAAGCTTTTTAACGTGAAGAATGTTGGTGTTGTTTGAAAGTGATATCTGTAATCTTTCTGTGATGTTCCTAGTTGAAAGCTCTGTTCTTAGTTGAAAGTCCTATACTGCTGGATAGCTTTAAGCTTTAATTTTTAATTTTTAACTCAATTGTATTTAATTGACTCAATTATTGTTTTTCTTAATTGGATGTAATTAATTTTTGATCGTATATATGGTGATAGTGTTGTTTGATTCTTTGTCTGAAGAAGTGCATACACGTTTGGTGCATGAAAGCGCTAACAATAAAATTTTAACAACACTCATAGACTTTCTTGGTTCGATTTAGCTGTGTTTACCACTGGGTTTTCGTTTTTTTGGATGTTTCTTGAAGAGTGCTAATGAAGAACTTTGCTTGACATAGATGGGTAGCTTGTTCCAGAGTATAGGAAGTCTCTGGGACAGGAATCTATCCCTCCAGCGTGTCCTATTTATTGTGGTGACAAGGTTTAGGTCCCTAGAGCGTGTAGCTTGGTGGGATTGGGATTTCTTTAGGTGTAGCATGTCCAACAGCTCTGGGTATGACATAGCTTTATATATTAGGCAGAGATCACCTCGGAGTAGGTGATATGCTACGGAGTAAAGCTGGAGTTTTTTGAGGCGGTCAGTGTAGGGCATTTGTTTGAGGCCAGTAATCCTCTTTGTGAGGTACTTCTGTGGCCTTTCCAGCTGCTGCAGATGTCTTGTGAGGTACATTCAAAAAGGGGCACTGTACTCTATAATGGGTCTAATGAGTGATGAGTAGAGGGGAACAATGACCTCTTTTTTCCTGGATCAGAACCCTTTTATGATGAGGTGTGCCACGTAGAAGGACTTCCTGACTACTGTGGCGATGTGACTATCAAAGGAGAGACTATTGTCCACCTGGGTCCCAAGGTCTCTTATCATGCATTTGGTGTTAAGTAGATTGCTGCCTATGTGGTAGTTCATGGGTACAGAGTTTGTTTTGGAGATATGCAGGAGGTCCATCAGGGTGGAGTCTAACAATGCCTTGTAGGCCAAGTATAGATCTCACCTTAATAACCCGTATAAGACAGAATATAGGGACAGGGCTTTGAGGTGGTCTGCATGGGACATATTACTTACACCCTGTATGCTTTTAATGAGAAACCTGTGTGGACGCTCCAGTTGATGGATGTGCCTGGTTAGGTACATATTAAAGGGGAGCACTGTACTGAATGACAGGTCTGATGAATGCTGAATACAATGGAACAATGACCTCCTTGGACCTAGATACCATACCTTTGTTTATAAGTTGCACAACATAGAATTATTTCCTCACTACTGTACACACGTGATGGTCAAAGGCTAGATTACAATCTATTTGTGTCCCAAATCCCTGACTACTGGGTCGACTTTTATGAGAGTGTTGCCAATGTAAGAGTTACCAGGGGGTTGATAGTATTATACATTTCTTGGCATTTAGTTTTAGTTCAAGGATTTGACACAAATTATTTGTATGCATCAGCCCTTCCTGGAAAACATCAGCATTGGTGGGGGATTCTTCTATTGCTTGTAATTTGCAATTGCCTGTAAATTTGGTCAGCCAAAGGCCCTTGACATTGGCCTTGACATCAGAGAAGTAAATGCCAAAAAAAGCAATATCAGGGCCAGTCCCTGAGGGACTCCACTTGCGACTGGGCTCTTTGTAGAGGTGAATTCCCCATTCAAAACTTCCTGGTTCCTGCCTGTGTACCAGCTGGCTGTCCATCGGATTACATAAAAGTTTATACCTAACCTCTTGACTTTGTTAATGTCCAAGTTGGGTATCGTGTCAAATGCCTTGGCCAGGTCAAGGTAGGTAGTGTGAACCATTTTGCCCTAATCCATTGCTTTGGTGACCTTCTCAAAGAAGTCCACCAGGTTTAGCAGGCATGAACTGCCCTTGACAAAGCCAAACTAGGTTGGGTCCTGCGTCTGGAGTTTTCTTATGTCATTACTGATCATTTCCATGATAATTTCTTCCATGGCTTTGCATATGAGACTAGTGAGACTTATGGGTCTACAGTTTCCAGAGTCTGTAGATGTCCGACTCTTATGCAGAGGGATGACTGTTCTCCATCCATTAAGCAGGAAGCCTGTTTGAAGGCTATGGTTAAATAGATATTCCAGAGGGCCTGATAGGTCATGTTTCATGCTATTTAAAAGGCATCCTAAAGTGTTCTTGGCCTTAGAGAAAGCACTAAGGATCTGTTCCCTAGTGATAGCAGGGATAGTTATATTTGACAGTATTTCTGAGGGGAGGTTGAGGGGCGGAGAGATGGGTAAAGTTGGAGCTGAATTTGTCTGCCAGTAAGTTTGCTATACCTTCTGGCTCAGTATAGGTTGTTTTCATTAACAATGAGTTCTGCACACAACTGTGTAGTGCCTTTGAGGTTGAGGACATAGCTAATTAATGCCTTGTGGTTGTCCTTGGTCTGTGAAGCTAAATATACCTCAAATTTGGCTTTGGTAGACCTTATTTTTCCTTTGAGTTGTTTATTTTGATGAGAGTGCTTTTAACCTCTGGGCGCTACACCTCCTAATTTTTGCCATGATTTCTTCCTTCTGTTATACAGTCTATTGAAGTAGTGATTCCACCAAGGTAGCTTGTTTTTTTGAGTTAGTTCTGTACTTATTTCTGGTGGGTACAGCTGCCTTTATGCAGCTATTAACATGGTTGTATATGGTTTCTTTGAGCAGTTTCATGTAGACAGTAGTGTTCTTGGGGTTTATGGGGGCTTGAAATTTTTCCAGGTTATCACTTAATAATAGGAAGTAAGCTTTAAAAGAATTTCTGAACATTCCAGGGTTAGCTGGGGTTCTGTTTTTTCCCCTCTTCAAAGAAGAGGTGAGGAAGTCTACAAACCAAGGTTTTGTACCTTCACTAATGCCAATTTCAGTTAATTTGCCCAACAGTAAGTTATGGTCAATTGTCAGGTTGCCTTTGTCCATACTGGATAGGAAGTTATCTGTGAGAGAATAGGTTCATAGGTGTGTACTGGGCTAATGACCCTGGGGCCTTTACAAGCCCAGCCATAGGATTACCCTGGCATTGTGCCACCCGACCTTCGTTCCAAGTGTCTCTGTCGAGAAGAGCCACTGGAGTTATCCCCGGAGTGAATTTTCTATTTCCCATCCACTCATCAAGATTTCTCTTGAAGAGGGTCAGAGAGGTGGTCTGCTTGACATGTATGGGAAGTTTATTCCACAGCATGGGCAGTCTCTGGGTTATGAACCTGTCCCTCCAGTACATTCTGTTGATTGTAGTGATGAGGTTGAGGTCTCTGGAGCATGTGGTGTAGAGGGATTGGGATTTCTTTAGATGTAGTAATTCTATCACAGCTGGGTCAGACATGGCTTTGTAAGTCAAGCAGAGATCGCCTCTAAGTAGGCAATATGAGACAGAGAATAGTTGGAGTTTTTAGAGTCTCTCCACATCGGACAAGTGTTTAAGGCCTAGGATCCTCTTTGTGAGGTACTTTTGTGGCCTCTCCAGTTGTTGCAGGTGTCTAGTGAGGTACATGCCAAATGGTGCATTGTACGCGATGATTGGCCTAATGAGGGAAGAGTAGAGGGAGACAATGACCTCTTTCTTCCTGGATGCAAAACCCTTAGTAATGAAATGTACCACATAGAAGGACTTTCTGACCACAGTGGCAATGTGGTGATCAAAACAGAGGTTGCTGTCAACCTGTATTCCCAGATCTCTTATAACGCCTTCGGCGTTCAGTGGACTACCATCAATGTGGTAATTCATGGGAACCAGGTTTTTCCCAAAGGGGATAACGACACATTTTTTGGCACTGAGCTTAAGGCCATGGTTCTGACACCAGTCGTTGGTCTCAGTGAAGCCATTCTGTAGGATGTCAACATCACTTGGGGAGTTAATAAAAGCTCCCAACATGCAATCATCGGTAAACTTTGTCAGCCAGAGTCCCTTTGTGTTGGCCTGGACTTCAGAGAAGCAGATACCAAACAGGAGAGGACCCAGGACTGAACCCTGTGGGACTCCATACATGACTAGTCAGCAGTCTGATTTGGAGTCAGCTACTTTCACCCTGTGGGTTCTATCTGTGAGCTGGTTTGCAACCCAACTAGTGATATAGGGGTTGACGCCTAGCTTTGTGAGTTTTTCTATGATTCTTGAGTGAGGAATGGTATGAAAGGCCTTGGCCAGGTCAAGGTAGGCTGTATGAACCACCTTGCCTTCATCCACAGCTCTGGTGACTGACTCAGAGAAGTTGACCAAGTTGAGCAGGCATGATCTACCCTTCAGAAAACCAAACTGTGTGGGATCAAGAATTTGGAGATTCCCTATATCCTTGTTTATTAGGTCCATGATGATGCATTCCATAGCTTTGCATATCAGACTCATCAGGCTAATGGGGTGATAGCTCCCAGGGTCTGTAGTCACTCCTCCTTTCTGGAGAGGGATGACTGTAGCAGTGTGCCATTCGGTAGGGACAAAGCCTGAGGTGAGGCTGTGATTGAACAGGGTATGCAGATGAGGTGCCAATTCACTCTGTAGTTCATGTAGAACACAGCCAGGGATACTGTCAGGTCCCATAGAAGCTGTATTCTTGGCCTTGGACAGTGCTGTTTTAACCTGTGCAGCAGTAATACTGGGTGCCTGGCAATCTGCTGGCACTGTGATTGGTCCTTTGGGGGGGGGGGGAGTAAAGTTGGCACTGAATCTGTTGGCCAGTATATTGGCAATATCTGTTGGCTCGGTATAGGAGGTACCATTGTGCAGTAGCTCAGAGCAAATCTGGGTACTGCCATGGAGATTCTTTACATAACTGTAAAAGGCCTTGTGGTTGTCTTTACAATCTGCTGCAATTCTGTTTTCATACCTAGCTTTAGCAGGGGTGTCCAACCTTTTGGCTTGCTGGGGCCACATTGAGTGAACAGAAATGGTCTTGGGGCCGCATATAAAATATATCATATAGTTAACTCTTTTGTTGCTCCGGAAGACTACAGTCGACCTCCTGGCTGTACTGTAGGTGCATTTGAACAATGAATAAAAATAATAAATGCCTATTATTTGCCTTAAAATTCTAATTCTCTAATCTAACAGTTAACTCTAACATCTTAGTTTATATATATATATATATATATATATATATATATATATATATATATATTACAAATAAACAGATATTCACTACAGCACTAGCATTTCTCACTGGGAAAAACCATTCCAGCAGTCCAACTACGTAAAATGTCAACATCAGCAGTCCTACAATACTATAATCCACAAAAACAACCCAACAAATTTGCAATAAAGTAAAGAATTCACATTACTGACTTAATAAAACAATTCTGAATAAGCTACAAGAGGGTCTCACCCAAACAAATAACTGGTGCCAGAAATATGGCCTCAAGCTAAATGCCAAAAAATGCATCATCATCCCCTTTGAGGACAGTGATGTCCCCACAAATTATCACATTAATAACAATGTTGTAAGCATGCAATAAGTCGTATGGTACTTGGGCACCCAGGCTGATAGAAACCTGACTTTTGACCACCACGTTGTCTCCGTTGTAAGGAAAGCTTTTTACATGGTCCAATTCATTAGTAAGGGTATCTCATCCGGGGACAAGGAGGTCATAACATCCCTGTATTCTTCCTTTACAAGAGCCATTATTGAGTGCAATGCCACTTTTGACATGTGCCTCAGCAAAACACCCTGCCAAAAGAAAGACTACAACCATTTCTGACAAAAAAGCTTCTTGCTTTCCTCTCTCACTGGCCCCTATAAATTTCACCATTGGCTTGCTTTCCAGGCTAAGAAAGATCCTGCCTTAAGAGACTTCCTCTACCTCAGATATACTGGTTATACTTAAAACGCTCACTACAAAGACCACAGCCTTCACTGCAATATAAACAAGCCACTTTTATGGACAGGTTCTTGACACAAAAACCTTCAACTTCTGTAAAAAGCTCCTCTCATTATCAAACAATGTAGTTCAGCAACACGATGGCTGGATGGATAGCCATAAATGTAGTCCTTGGGTAAGTAGCATAGCCTTCATCAAACCAGATGGAAAATCCACATACTAACCTTTCCCAGTTGGATGGCTAAAGATCTAATACTGGTTACTCAAGTCTAGTCTAGTTGCCCAAGAAGAGGGGCATGTTTAACTAAGAATTCCATTTGCAAAATTATATTCAGTATACATATTAAATCTCTCTCTCTTACACACACACACACACACACACACACACACACACACACACACACACACACACACACACACACACACACACACACAGACACACACACACAGACACACACACACAGACACACACACACACACACTCAGACAAAGCCCCTGCTTGTAAAATAGGCAACCTCAGTAATCACATGACACCCACTCACTGAATGAAATTGTCTGGAAGTCAAAATATCTGAAAAAACAATCATAATAGAGATGGATTCATCCATGTAATTTCCCACCACCAAAAGGACCATCAATAAATTAACAAACAACTGCTCGTCAAAAAGTAAATCAATAAGAAAACCATAAACTATAATGCTACATACTGGTGTAAACATATAACTTGTGTCAATCCCCAGGTTAATCCATACCAAAAGATTGTTTCAGAGCTTCAGCTATGTACAAACAGCTTTCTCCAAAAAACTTAACTCATTGATATTTGCCTTGCTGTAATTATAACTGTAAAAAAAATGTTTTTAAGTTTATTCTGTACCGCAATTATTCTCACTGTTACGAGATGTAATCTCTGCCATATTGTATGAGTACTACATCCATAATTTTCTGTCTCTCTCTCTCTCATGTATTATATTGTTTTGTGTTATTTTTGGAGCTTTTCTCCCCGGGCCTCCGCTGAAAATGGACCTGTGCCCAGTTGGACTTTCCCGGTAATCAAATGTAAAATAAAATAAAATAAATAAAAATAAACTTCCCTGCAATCTAAAGCCATTTGACATTCTGACATTTTAATTTGTGCAGAAATTACTCACAGACTGACAGTTTACTGAGCTGTAATGCTGACCTTCGCTTTTGAAAAAAACAAATTCCCAAACTTTGTCAATAGCTCAAAGTGTAGAGAGGATTATTTATTTATTTTTGGAAAACATCTTTAAAACTGTTAAATTGATTACACACCCAGAAACACAGAAAAGTTGTTGTGATTATGTAAACCACAGACTGCTGCAAGAAATCAAAGTCACATTAGCACTCTATGCTTATGTCCGAACAGATGAATCATACCTGTCAATTCCAAAAGAAGTAAAGTAGCTTAATAAGAAGGTTATTTGCAAGGTTGCATGGCAGTTTATATTGGAAATCAGCAGAGATATTAAAAAGGCTCTGTTTTTCATAATTATGCCGAAAAGTCTTCCAAGGTAAATACAACTTCTGATTTAGTATGGAACCATACCTCTCAACCTTAGAGCAAGAAATCTGGACAAAGCGAAAAATAAAAGTGGGACACAGGCCCAAAAATAATTATGCATCACAGACACCATTGAAACAACTGTAGCTACAAACATTATACATCACTTATAATCTTTCTATCCCATTATTGTCAGTTAAACATTATATGGCTCATTCAGTCCTGCCTTCTTTTGCATCAAAGAAAACCATGCTTTGAGATGACAAATGCATTAAAAATAATACATAAAACACATTGCATCAACATCCTGCAACTTCCTACCTGCAAGCAACCACGGAGCTTTCACTGAAACTAGGGCTGCTTGTTTCCCCAGAATGACAGCTCTCCCTAATTAAGTCTAATGGTATACAATCTACCAGTATCTGGACTACCTGAAATAAATTAAATTATGGCCTGTAAATTGAAAGTACACTTTGTTTAATTAAACTATATTTCTAAGCCCACTTACTATATTTTTCAGTAACATCCCAATATCCATTTCCAGGTCACTTTACAAGACATTGGCAGTGGTAGACTTGGCATCCTTCAGAACCCCACAGGCCCACGCTAATACATTGTCCATTAAATGTAAATATCCATCCACTGTAAATGGCAAGAAGCTATGTCTTAAAAAATCTACTTCTGGCATGCGTACCAAAGTATTAGGTTTTGAAACAAAGAAACATATTCTCCACAGTCCGTAAGTCTCTTGTCTTTAATAATCATCTACTGTTGCAGCACTCCCAACACATAAGCACACACATACACACTAAAATCCCCAACATTTAAAAAATGACATTGTGCCCACTTGATTTGCCAGTATTGATGATCCGCCAAAGCTAAGCTTACTGTTGTCCAATCTACCACTGCTTAGAACCCACCAATGAAAAAACAGTACTAGGTGCTTTTTTGTTTGTCTGAAAAAACAATCATTCTTACTCCCTGGACCTGCATTACCTTGGGCAACTACTTTTATTTCCTAAGCAAAAGACACATATTGGAAGATGAGGCAAAAATCCAGACATTCTTTGAAAATCCATACAGTTAAGAGGTATGAGTTCATGTTCAATACAGCACTCTCCCTGTCAGGAAAGCCGCAATTTAATGAAAGTGTACTCTTACTGTGTGATATATTTGTGAGCTAACTTGTTTGTGTTCAGTAGGTAGACTGATCATTGTTAGCCTCTTTGTGCATGCATCTCTCTCTCTCTCATGCACACATACGCACACACACACACACACACACACACACACACACACACACACACACACACACACACACACACACACACACACACACACACACACACTCTTCTACTTTCACGCACACAATTCTTTCATGCATGCACTCACTCACTCCGTACTTACCTATTAACACAGGTAATTTGCTGTCCCTTTCAAAGGCAACAGCGGCAAATCCATACATGAGTCCCTCTTCAGCGAGAACACACACACACACACACATGCACACGCACACGGACACGCACACACACACACACACACAGATTGTTCGGCGCAAAATAATGACGTAAACACACTGACCCTTTTTTGGCTCAAAAACAAAGCTAGAAGGTGCTTTGGCGCATGCGCACACCGACATTAGCGTTACAGGTCACGGGAGCGAAAAACACAAAACAAAAAAAGTGTTCTGGGGCATGCGTACATCGATGTTGCAGTTAGAGGTTGAGGGCCGCATGGAAGAGCTCTGAGGGCCACATGCGGCCCGCGGGCCGCAGGTTGGACACGTCTACTTTAGAGGATTTGATGACGGATCTCAACTTTTTATTGAGGCTGATAAGGGAGTTTTTCCAGTCTTGGGACTTCATCTTATTTCACATCAGTTTCCTCCTTCTGTTGTAGAGTTTGTTTATGGCAGGGGACTACCAGATTGGCTTCCTTTTTTTGGAGGAGAGCGTCTTTCTATTAGGTATGGAAAGATCCATGCATTTGTGTACATGTTCATACAGTGCATTGGTGTATGATTTGGCAGTCATGCAACTATTCTCCATTTCCATGGGTGCCATGAAGTTAGCCACCTCTGTTTTTAGGAGCCAAAGTTAGCTTTGAGAAGTTTTTCATGGTGGTTACCTTTGTGGGGGGGGGGGGGGGGTGTATTTCCAAGGTGATTAGTTTGTGGTTGGATCTAACCAGGGAGGAGCTGTCTACTAGTGTAGAGCAACGGTTGCCCAAGTTAGTAATAACCAGGTCAGAATGCTGCTACCTCTTGTGGGGGTAAGAATGAGCTGGTCCAGGGCATTGGAATTAATGAACTCCAGGAAACATTGGGCAACTGTACAGGTACATGAGTAGTTTTCCCAGTTAATGGAGGGGTAGTTGAAGTCGCCTAGTATGAGCGTGTTAGTTTGGACCCTAATATTCTCCAGGGTGCTTAGAAACATAGAGTGTGAGTCTTGGGACATGGTTGGGAACCTATAGAAGGCTATGACCTGAATCGCTGAATAGCTGCACCTGAATTATCTCTGATGCATCATGTTGGGCTACCAGTCTGGGAGGTGTGCGCATCCTTTATGAATATGGAAACACCACCACCTTTGGCGCTTCAGTCCAAGTTCTGGGACCGAAAGGTGTGGAAAGAGTTATAGCCTGGTAGTGTAGGGTTGCATTGAACCAGGTCTCTGTTACAGCACAAATGTCGATGTTCTCCATTTTAAGGAGTGCTTCGAGTGAGTGCATTTTGAGATTTAGACTTCTAGCATTGAGCAGCATGACCCTCAGATTGCATTTGTTTGTAGCTGTTACAGTGGTGATTTGGTCTTTGGAACACCGCCTAAAAAAGGCACTATAGGGGTGGCAAGAGCCTTGGCCAGTATCCGGAAGCCCAGTGGTGACAGATGCAGGCCACCTCTGGCAAAGGATCGAGGTTTGTCAATCATGTCATCCCAAGCAGACAGATACTGTATCCCCTGAGAGTAACACCAGAAACGTTGCCAATTGTTGAAATCAATCATTTTCTGCATTCTGGGTGATGGTAAGATGCTGCTCAGGGCTAGGGTCATACCCGCCTGGACAACGTATTCTGAGAGGTCCTCCATGCCTCTTTTCATGTAGTACAGGGCGGTACGTCTCAGGTCATTCACAACCACATGTACAATGGCTGAGTCATATTTGTACCTGTTGTTAAGGGACCTGAGTGTGCATGTTATGTGATGGATCCTGGCACTTGACAGGCAGCTGACTGTTACTTTCTCCTTATTCAACCTAGTGAGTGGGACATGTGTGTGCCTCACTATCGAGTCACCTATGACTAGTGTGTTGGGCATGCTGTTTTGCCTTAGGGGCTTTGGTTGAGTGGCAACACTGTTTAGGAGAGGTATGTGTCTTGTGATTAGTGTTGTGATGTGGTGGTCAAGTGTGTTTCTGCTTTGGAGGTCTCTGCTGTTTGGGTAGATTTTTATTGACAGCCTCCGTGAAAGTGGTTGTGTGGTTTGTGTTTTTATGTGAAGGCAGTGCTGGTGTGTGTTCTGGAGGGCGATGTGTTCCATATGGTGTGGTGCAAGTGTTGACCTTCTCCTCTTGACCAGCTATTCCGGTCTTGGATGGAGAGTGTGTGGCTTCCAATTTGGATATACAAGTGCATCTCTCACAAGTCTGAGTGCTGGGAGGTAAGAGGAGAGGGTTGTTGGTGTACATGAGGCAGTTGCTACATTGCCTCAGGATGCCCAAGTTCACCAGGTTAATAGAAGAAAGCACAGGGAACTAACATGCCTGGAGGGGTGGGCATTAATAATAAATACTGACGCTGTTTCCTTGTAGAACGTTTAGTGCTGACAGCACTTTTGTGTGCTACAATAATTGCTACAAGAAGTCTGATAAAGTGCTAGACTAATACGCTAGTAAAAGTGCAGGAGAGGAGAGAGCTAGCAGATCTAAGGTAAAAATTGAAGAGCAGACTTTGGCACTGCTCAGAAGCTTACAAACTGTCCTGGATACAGCAAATCTGTATCTGGACTAGACTAGTTACAGGAAAGGTGGGAAACAAGTACAAACGCAGCTTTTAAACCAGAAAGTTGAAAGAGAAGGAAAGACTGCCCAAACGGCCAATAAACTACATTTTCTGGGCCAGAATCCACTCCTCTTGTGGTAGATATGCTACCTAATTCTTACCTCTCCCACTGATAAGCTAGAAGGCTTCCCTCACACACAGAAAGGCTTGGGGTGCTCAGAAGCTTACATACAGTCCTGGATACAGCAAATCTGTATCTGGACTAGACTAGTTACAGGAAAGGCGGGAAAAGCGCAAACACGGGCTTTTAGACCAGAAAGTTGAAAAAGATAGAAAACTGCTCAAACGGCCAATAAACTACAATTTCTGCACCAGAGACCACTCCTCTTGTGGTAGATTGGCTACCTAGTGCTTAGCACTCCCACTGGCAAACTAGAAGGCTTCCCTCTGACACAGAAAGGCTTGGGGGGCTCAGAAGCTTACAAACAGTCCTGGATACAGCAAATCTGTATCTGGACTAGACTAGTTATAGGAAAGTTGGGAAACAAGCGCAACTGTGGACTTTTAAATCAGAAAGTTGAAAGAGATGGAAAAAACTGCCCAAACGGCCAATGAACTATAATTTCTGGGCCAGAATCCACTCCTCTTGTGGTAGATAGGCTACTACCTAGGGCTTACCACTCTCACTGATAAGCTAGAAGGCTTCCCTCCAACACAGAAAGGCTTGGGGGACACAGAAGCTTACAAACAGTCCTGGATACAGCAAATCTGTATCTGGACGAGACTAGAGAGCTGTTAAGGTGCTGTTTCCAGACCAGAATCCATGTTGCTTCCTGGACAGAAGATGGTATTGATGTAAATAAGCAGTAATTTGGTTGTAGATAATATTTTCTAGCATTTTGCCTAGAATGGGAAGTACTGTGATAAGACAGAACCACGAAGCTGTAGCTGGCTTGGGTAGTTTTGGAAAACGAGTAACAATTGCTGTCTTCCATATCTGAGACATAATCTTATTAGTTAAGTTACATACAAGTTATTGAAAGATTTCATCTCAAAGCCTATGTGATGGGCAAACAACTGTACTGATCTTTGATCTCTGTCTAGTGGTGTTAAACAGATATTAATTGTTGTCCATATATTATTTTTGTTTTGCCATAGTCATATTTCTTTGAATATCTTAAAAACCAGGTAAGACAGATATAACTGCTTAGCCTCATACCGAAGGACAAAGTGCTGCTGATAGTATTTGTGTAGCTTGAGTGGTTACTGAGCCATTGTACATAGTTTATAAAATAGTACAAAATTAATATTTACTGTGTTTATTATTTAATCCAGTTTAAGATGTACAATCTATTGAGCACTACCACTGTAAAGATGTGTTTGTGCTGAACAATTTGCCATTTACATTTCTTTACTAACTCTTATGGCTCCGAAGATATGAACATTTCATTGAAATGCGAGGCAGCAACTTGATTTTGTCAAAATGTGCAGGATGCAATCACTGAAAGTTAGAGTACAAACCTCCAGAGTTCCACTGGAGTGAGTGAGTTAATAACAGATGATTCTTTGTTCCATATGACTTTCCTTTATTACAGTTTTGTTCTATTGTTATGAATGAATTTTGTCCATATAGCTTTAAACTCTGCATCAATTCCACTGTATAACTTATAAAATAGAGGAATGCAAATTATTGATCCATAGTGCTGTAGACTATGTTTCGAAATTGTTCCTTACTTGTAATATTTAGCTAGTTTTACTCATATAGGGTATGACTCAGAAATTATTACTGTAATCCTCTGTATTTTATTATATTTTTATGTATCTTGATTTTGGAGGTTTTGTTCCCCTGGTCTCTGCTGAAAATGGGCTACTTGCCCAGTCGGACACTATCCAGTAAACAAATGTAAACAAATAAATAAATAGTTCTTAGGATATCTTGCGAGTTCACTTTTAAGGAGGAGCATGCTTTTAGCTGTTGTTAACCAGGTTGGTGTCCATTCAGGATTGTACACATAAATAATTTATAGTAGAATCATCAGCATATTGGATGAGACTGGAGTTAGGAATGGCTTGGAATAAATCATTTATGAATATGTTGAATAGTAGAGGGCCTAGAATGGAACCTTGAGGGATGCCTGTGGATGTATTAAGGACGGGTGAGGTAGCTTTTTTCATTTAACTGCTTGTTGCCTGTTTGTAAGATAGCTTGAGAAACACTGGGTAGAGGAAGGAGATAGGTTAAGTTTAGAGAGTTTGGTAAGAAGGAGGTTGTGGGAAATAGAGTCAAATGCCTTGGAGAAATCTAGGAAAAGAGTGGATACAAAGTGGCCAGAGTTGCGGGCTTTGTTAATTGTTTCTAAGAAGGAGAGGAGGGCAGTGGAGGTACTATGACCTGGTCTAAAGCCATGTTGTGTGGAGGTAAGAAGCTGATTATTGATGAGGTTAGGTAAGAGGTGTTGGTGTACACACTTCTCAAGTAGCTTAGAAATAGGGGATAGGATGGCAATAGGGTGAAAGTTTGGGATGTCATTATTACTGCCACCTTTATGGTGAGGAATAATAAAGGCTTTCTTCCAGAGCTGGGGGACCAGGCTTTCTGAGATAGACCGATTTAATTAGTATGCTGATAGGGAGAGCAATGGCTTCTGTGGCTACTTTTAGGAAGTAGGAAGGAATTTCGTTAGGGGCATTGGAATCAGGTTTTAATTTTAGGAGAAGTTTTTTTATGGTGGATATAGAGATGGAATTGATAGAGAAAGGTGGAGGTTGGGGGCAAGGGATGCTAGGGGAGGAAGGGATGGGAGCACGCTGAGGAGGGGTTGTAGAGGTGTTGTTGAAGGATGATGTTAGCTTGCTTATGGACTCTATGAAGAAATAGTTAAATTGGGTGGCCAAATCCATGTCAGAGGCATCTGGGTTGGGGCAACGGTTTTCTTTATTTCCCGGGTTGAGGAGAGCTGAGATTCCCTTCCTAAACAGTTTGGGATTGGTGGTGTGATTGGTTTGGAGAGTGGAGAAATAGGCTTTGCGGTCTAAGGTAATAAGTTTTTTGACTTTATTTCGTAGTGTTTTATATTCATTTAGGGTGATAGTGGTTTTATTTTTAAGGTAACGTGTCCAAGCTTTGTCACAGAGTCGCATAGTAGCTAAGGTGTTTTTGGTTTACCATGGTACAGGGTTACGTTTTATACGTTTTTTTTTTTTTTAGAGGGTCAAAGGAATTGAGCAGGTTTGTGAAAGTAGAGTTAAAGTAGGATAGAGCATTATCTAGGGAAAGAGTTTTTAATGGATTCCAGTTTGTGCTTTTTAGTGCATTTGAGAAGGTTTCAGCATTGAAGTTCTTTAGGCAATGAGTGGAAATATAGGTGTGAGTTAGTTGTACAGAAGAGGGGAGACGGTGGGCAAAAGTGGGGAAATGGTCAGCTAGTGGGTCTGGGAGAATACCACTATCAGAGATATAGTGAGGATGGGATACTACAATACAGTCTATTGTACTTCCAGTAATGGAGTTCTTGGAAGGCCTGGTAGTGGAATTGATTAGTTGTGTAAAGTTATATAAGTTAATATTGAGTGAGTTAGTGGGAGATTGAATTGTGGCCCAGTTTATGTTCACGTCCCCCAGGATTATGGCTTCATGAGTAATGTTGGTAGAGACACAGGAGAGAATATCTTCAAGGGATGAGATACTGTTGCCAGGGGGAATATAGAGGGAGAGAATAAATATGAGTTTATGCTTGTTTAGGTGGAGTAGGGCTGGTATGTCTGCCTTGCCAAATTTGGGAAAGGGTTTGGTGTAGGGGGTGACTAAGAGGGATGCAGAGTAAAGGAGTGCTACACCACCTCCCTTTTTTGTGTTCAGTCATTCCTTAACATGCAGTAGTTGGGAGGAGTTATTTCAGAATCTTGTATGTGGGGCTTAAGCCAGGTTTCTGAGATGAGAGAATATTGGGCTGGTTATGTAGAAGCCAGGCATGAAGGTTTGGAATTCTGTTACATAGGATCTGAGCATTTAGAGCTGAGAAGTGGAGGGGTTTGCCTGTTGCTTGGGGGGTTGGAAGCAGTGTGGTAGAGGGGCGTGGGTTTGGGTGGATGTCCCTGGAGAGAAGGATAGAGATACGATGATGGATGAGGTATTTGGTTTGTTTGGGGTGTAGTATACAGGTAGAGAGTTTTGTGGACATTAGACTAGTGTTGTTGGGAACAGTGTTTTTAGAGTTAGGTAGGAGTCTATAGGGGAAGAGTGTGCTAGTGTTGAGGGGGTAGAGACTGGGAGATATATGAGTAACAGTAGATGTGTACCTTGTAGAGGATGGGATAGTGCTGTGAAATGGGGGGGGGGAGTGGTTTGCATTAGTAGGTTGGGTGATATAATTTAGGCAAGTTAAGGTAATTAAAAGTATTACTTGAGTAAGTAGGTATAGAGAGTTGAGGGTCATGATGTTGGTTATTAGAGTAGAAGTAGGGGTTGAGTTAAGTTGAGAAGTTAGTTTGAGTAAGAGATTATGGTTTAGGTTAATTGTTTAGTAGTTTATCAGGATAAGTTGTGTTTGGCAGTAAACTCTGAAAGGTAGGCTTACTATAATGGGTGAACTGTGGGAGGAGATTTTGGGGGTATGATGGGTAGTTTGGACTGGATGGTGGAAGATGTTAAAACTTTTATTCAGGTACTGCATCTGGATACTTTGCGTTTTGATGGAATTAGATATCCTGGTTCCACAGGTGAGGTAGCATTCTTCCAGTACAATGCGTTATCAAAACATATTTATTTATTTACTGACATTTGATTACAAAAGTCTGACTGGGTGGAAGCTCACTTCCAGCAGAGGCCAGCGGAGAAACACTCCAAAGTATTATAAAACATTTTAAGAATAATTTTACAGTTTTAAAAATAATTCAAAAAAGAAACAGTTTAAAAATGTATACCAAATCACACACAATATAAAAACATCGATTAATAATAGATACAAGATATATGACAATATTTTAGAGAAATTTTAGCTAGTTTATGCAGAAATTAAAGGTAAGTTAGTATAATACAAAAAGGAATTGAAATATACAATGTGAGAGAAAAGGCTTATGGTATATTTTGAGAGAAAGCCAGGGGACAGAAACTGATAGAAGTAAGGAAGTGAGTGAAGAAAAAAAGGCAGAATAAGGAGATGTAAAGTATGAAGAGGCACTTGTTCACATTTAGGGATTTGGTTTATCCTGTGGTTGACCAGGAACAGGGCCAGCTAATGGTTAGGAAGTCTTTCAGAATCGTTTTGAAGGATGGGAGGGAGGGTAGACCTTTGAAGTTAAGTAAAATGTCCCTTGTCACTACTAAGAGCTGTACGTGTTGGCCCCTCTGTCACATGATCCTTCTTAAGTCATGAAGGAACATGCAGTTTTTGCTGCCTAAGGAAGCTGACATGGCATTGTGTTGAAAGGGGAAACATATCATTGAAAGGCAGGCAAGGATCACAAATTACCCCAAGTAATGGAAGTGACAGAGACAAACATACTGATGTGAAAGAAAGACAGCAGCTAATTGATAACTGAGGAAGTAAGCAAGGAAAACATACATTCTGCATATTTTTCTATTGTGTACTTAATTCAAAATATAATTAAGCAGTTTGATTTTTATCTATGTTTGGGGGCAACAGTGCAGTTTGTTGACTACTCATTTAGTAAACAGCTCGTTTGTGTTTCAGTCTGTCAAATCTTCATATAGTCAACTTCCACAGTTTTATGAGTTGCCATGGTTGACTACACACGCACTGGAAAGGTTTTTGTATTGTAGCTGCAGTTATGTAATCCTAAAGTTACTATATTTACTAAGGGGATGAGGAGGTACACACTTTGGGTTTTTTGCAATGATCTTTAACTGCTGCAGGAGTTTTCTTCTGTTTATGTTTTCACACTACTGTTGTAGTTGTGTTTTACTTTGGATTTTGTTATTACTTGTCAGACTGTCAATGTATACCTTTGTGTTTAATGCTTACCATCAGATGTGGTTGCAGTGGAGTGCTAATTGATTTTTCTGCAATCAATCATTTGTGAGTGGTATAAGGGGGACCAATTATTGTGTTAGTTTACATCTGATGATACAATCATATTGGGAAAGGCAATTAGTTTATAGAAGTTCTGCAAACTTCAAACTTGCCAGTGGCAGCTCATTATCTAAGTAACTATATTACCTCAGGACTACTACAGAAAAGAAATATTTAATTTTCACTGATTTATTAGTCAAGCAGCTGTACCCCCACCCGCAGCACTGTGTAACACACTTAAAGAATGTTTCTTCTGAGGAAATATGCTCTTGTTAAATTACTTTTGGAATCTGCAGCGATATTTCTGGTAAATAATTTTATATACATGTTTTGGAAGTCCAGATTCTTACATGCTGTTTTCTTTTCAGTAAGAATACATAAAATAAAACATTAGTCTTCAGACGCATGCAAGATTTCAACTCCATGTGTGCACACCATGTTTTGCTAACATCTGCTATTGTTATGACAGAGTTTAAACTTTCAAAGTTTTCAAATCCTTGTTAAAAGTAGATACAGTTTTAATTACTATAAAAAGTTAACATTTCAAGTGGTTCTCAGATGCTAATCACAATCTCAAGTGAAACGACCAAGAGGTTGCAAGAATATAAACAGTAGATGTTAAATGACTGGTTTATTAGCTATTGTTTTTGAAGTGTACAACTCACTATGCTGTACAGTTCAGCCAGGATAAAAGCAGAGAGTTTACAGGCGCATCGAATACATTTCCAGATGACTCCAGCAGGCACACTGATGCATGTGTCTTCAGTCTGCTAATATTCTGCTGTATCTTTTAGTTATATTACCTAATGCATACATGTAAGACAGCTTAACATAGTACGACAGCAGCAACATCAGGAAACAACAGTATTTATGCTGCACAACCTTTATACATAAAGTCATAATACACCATAAAAATGACATACATAATTTATGCATTCTATAATGAGACCATTTATATTCCGAGACACATATATACCTGCTGTTGACCATTGACTTACACAATGTCAAAACAGGCATACACACATTTTTATTATGGCTCACCTCTCTCAGTGTTCGGCACTCCTAGATATACTGTAGGTATAGAAGCATCTTCATGGTCACTAAAATACTCAATGAGACCAGCCTGATCTTCCCAGGTCTTCTTTATCACAGGCACTACAAAAATGTCATGAAACATAAAAAATATTACTGCAAACTAGTGAAAAGGATTCCGATGAAATCATTTCTGCATGCCAGTACTGCTTTGAAATGCAGACTTTTTTTCTTTAGGCTAAAATCATTAGATCATTTTCAAAGCTCTTTGCTCCAGTGGCTTAGAAAATGCATACATATCAGGATATTATGAAGCTGTTACACAACACTCCATGAGTATCAAAACAGATCACAAACAGTTATATCAACTACAATGATTAGAAACCAGAACAAGAGAAAAACTAGAACACAGATTTATATCCTAAAAATAGAGCCCAAGGAAATTAAGTATACAATTCAAAGGGTAATGCTAGCTCTTATGAAAATTATATATACATGAACATTCATTGCTTTTCCAACAATGCAGTCAGCGTCAAAATTATTTCAGCACGTGGTTACAGTATCGTCAGGAGTCATAGAAATTGGTGCAGAAGTAGACTGTGCACTAAACCAATAAGTGAGTTACTCTGCTATGTCATTTTATAACTCACAGTCATGCACACCATCACCTCACCACCTGGGAATTTGCATGGCTGTCAATTAGTTACCTATATACATATGACTTCCGCGGTGGCCTCACAGCACGAGGTTCTCTCATTCGATTCTCGGCTGGAGTGCGGGGAGTGCCTTTTGTGTGGAGTCTGCATGTCCTCCCCATGGTTGGGTGGGCGTTCGAAAAACATGCGTAAATGGGCGTGCCTTCACTGAAGGTTGAACGTCGAGCTGGCACCTCGGCGTTTGTGAAAATCTACTGCCAATCATTAGCGGACTGGAGTTCTGCTGTGGCGCCCCTAACCGGGAAAAGCCGAAAGACAACAACATACATATATACATACGGGTCTACTTCATTTGATCGAAACCCATTTGATCGAAAGTTCATTTGATCGAAAACCAGTATTCACAGCATAAAACTGGGATTTGTCCCCCTCCCCAATGTCGTGCAACCCTGGAGTTGGTATATATAGTTAGGGGTGGGAGTGGGGGGCAAAGCCCCCCACCCAGTTTCCTTTAAAAGAAGAAAATAAAACAAAAAGTACAGATTTTAAAGGAAAATAGGTGGGGGGGGGCTGCACCCCCACACCCCCCTAACTATATATACCAACTCCAGGGTCGCACGACATTGGGGAGGGGGACAAATCTCAGTTTTATGCCTTGAATAGTGGTTTTCGATCAAATGGGTTTCGATCAAATGGTGTTTTGATCATATGAAGTAGACCCATACATACATATACACACACACACACACACATAAATATAGATGAGTCCACAGAAATGTGTGTAATCTACAGTTGGTCAACATATGTTTAGCTGACAAAATACGGTCGAATAGACAGACAGGCAATAGATTTGCAATATCACACACATCATGGGGTATGGAAATAATGTCCTTTCCCCAAGACTGTGCAATCTCAGAGTTAGTATATATAATTAGCAGGGAGTATGGGGGTGCAGGTGGTCTTGCTTCATGCAAAAATCAATGGTTTATTTTATTTTTTAAAGTTTAAGTTTTGCATGTATCGTGACTGTTAATCTGCAAGTCTGTAGTAGCAGGTCAGTGTTTGTTTGCAAAGACTACTTTGTATTTCATTTAATTTCAGTATACTGATATATATATATATATATATATATACAAAACTTGAAATAAACAGTTTCAAAATGGAGCTGTTTTTCTTTCAAATTCACTGAGGTATATCAACTATAAACAGCACTGTTTTGCAGATCACAATCTCAATGATCTAATGTCTCTAACTTCACGGAATAAAACTCAGTATTTGCCCAGTGTCCACTTCAACAAAAATAAAAAAAGCAATCTTGGAGGTAAAAGAAAACTTCTTTACCCTCAGTTCTGCAACCCTATTGTTAACACAGACTGTTCTTCAATATACAAGGCAGTCAATTACATCTAATTAACAAATCTCATTTTGAAAACAGACATGTCAATCAAACCCATACATTCCCCTGTTTCTCAAAAGTAGAAGTTACAAACATTTTGATATTTGCTAACAAGAGCAATGCAAGTGTTCTACATTTCAGTAACATTTAACAGCAAAAGTCTCATTTACTTTTCTTGATGCTTAAAACCACACATCACCATAAACCTGAAGTTAAAATTCAATAAAAACAATATAATGCCTTGAGCAATTCTTCTGGGATTGTAATCTTCTGCCATAACTAAAATCAGCTTTCACCTCAGTGAGAAAAAAAAATAAATTATCAAATAAATAAAAACTTCAAACAAGAAAAAGCTGTTTGTTTTTTTTTCAATGAAAAAATATCTACATACCTATCACAACAGAGCTTCAGACTTACAAAGTTTCCTGTGATAGCACAATCCTAGTAACTAATTAGTCCTCTCCAAAAAGTCCCAGATATAATTCCTTGTCATATAGGTTATTGGTTTTCTTGTAGAGCAAAGCAAGTTGGCTTCTGTCCTTTTCTTTCTGACCACAGCAACCATGAGTTGTCAACATTACAGGTGACCAAACTCTAGAACAGCAGGGTGCCTCTGAAAGTGATGCTTGTAGTAGAACCTCCATCTTCTATTTTTCTGCCACTCCTTACTTATATTACAAGTCATAAACACCCTAAAAAAAATAAATATAAAAAAATAAAAAAACAACTGCAGATTTTCATCTGCATTATATTCAAGCCTGTCTCCTGGATCACTCCTGCCAGAAACTTTGATCAAGTCATGAAACCAGATAACTGGTGACCAAGATACTTTACATTTGCATCAACAGGCTAGCATATCAAATTCAAAAATCCTTATTTTGGGATAAGGGCTCAATAAACGAAAAGGTCACTGCAGAAAGGATTTTTATGACTATAAAGTCCTTTAGAGTGTGATTCTTGCCACTATTTAGTCAAAGATGGGTTCCATCTGATAATTGCCTTAGGCAGTGTAGGCACATAACACCACTATGAGGGTATGTCCACATGGCACACAACCTGTGGTTATATACTGCTTCATTAAATAGTGACATTATCTACTGAAAACTGCCCAGCACTCTTCCAGTGTTAAAACATGTACAAGTGCTTCCTTTTTATAAAAGAAAAGGAAAGCCGGGGCAAAACTTAGGTATTAGGAAACCTTACAATGTTGTCTTAATCAGGCATACTTTCTTTCAAGCAGTTGTGCACAGTATGTGGTACACAGAAACCCCATATACTGTGCATAGTATATGGTGCCTAGAAACCCCATATGGTCTGCACAGGTTGTGGTGCACAGAAACACCATATACTGTGCATAGTATATGGTGCCCAGAAACCCCATATGCTGTGCACAGTTTGTGGTGCACAGAAACACCATATACTGTGCATAGCATGTGGTTCACATAAACACCATATAGTGTGCACAGTATGTGGTGCCCAGAAACCCCATATGCTCTGCACAGTTTGTGGTGCACAGAAACACCATATACTGTGCATAGCATGTGGTTCACATAAACATCATATACTGTTCACAGTATGTGGAGCACAGAAACACCATATACTGTGCACAGTATGTGGAGCACAGACACCCCATATGCTCTGCACAGTTTGTGGTGCACAGAAACACCTTATACTGTGCATAGCATGTGGTTCACATAAACACCATATACTGTGCACAGTATGTGGAGCACAGAAACACCATATACTGAGCACAGTATGTGGTGCACAGAAACCCCATATACTGTGTACAGTATGTGGTGCACAGAAACCCTATATACTGTGCACAGTATGTGGAGCACAGACACCCCATATACTGTGCACAATATGTGGTCCACAGAAACCCCATATACACTCAGTTACTCTGTCTCTCAGTCTCTAACCATTAAAGTACAAGATGATGCTTGTTATTGAACGGCATCATTACTGAATTGGGTCAGTGCAGAAGGCAAAGCCCAGAGGTCAAGCCAACTTAAACAAAACATCACAAAATGACATTAAAAATGTAAGACACTGACAACATAATGACCACAAGACTCAGAGAAGATGATCTGACAGAGTAACACTGTACCCCTAACATCAGGCTTGGAAAATACCAGTATTACTAATGGCAGTGCACACAACCCGTTACATAGTAGCAGTAATGCACTCTGGGGTTCCACAGTATTGTGCAAATACTCTGGGGTTCCGTGGTATTGTCCAAGCACTCTGGGTTATATGTTACTGTGTAAATACTCTCGTGCTATATACATTATTGTGTAAGCACTCTGGGGTTTCATATTATTGTGTAAGTACTATAGGGTTCCATGTTATTGTGTAAACACTCTGGAGTTCCATGTTACTGTGTAAGCCACTCTGGGTTATATGTTACTGTGTAAATACTCTCGGGTTATATACGTTACTGTCTAAGCACTCTTGGGTTATATATTATTGTGTACGCACTCTGGGGTTCCCTGTTATTATGTAAGCACTCTAGGTTATATGTTATTGTGTAAGCACTCTGAGGTTCCATGTTATTGTGTAAACTCTCTGGGATTCCATGTTATTGTGTAAGCACTCTGGGTTATATGTTATTGTGTAAGCACTTTGAGCTTCCATGTTATTGAGTACGCTCTCTGGGGTTCCACGTTATTGTGTAATCACTCTGGGGTTCCAAGGTATTACATAAGCACTCTGGGGTTCCAAGGTATTACCATAAGCACTCTGGGGTTCCAAGGTATTATGTAAGCACTCTAAGTTACATGGTATATATTATTGTGTAAGCACGGTGGGGTTCCATGTTATTGTGCAAACTCTCTGGGGTTCCATGTTACTGTGTAAGCACTCTAGGTTTCCATGTTATTGTGTAAGCACTCTGGGGCTCCATGTTACTGTGTAAGCACTCTGGGGCTCCTTGCTACTGTCTAAGCACTCTGGGGCTCCATACTACTGTCTAAGCACTCTGGGGCTCCATGCTACTGTCTAAGCACTCTGGGGCTCCATGCTACTGTGTAAGCACTCTGGGGTTCCATGGTATTATGTAAGCACTCTGGTTTACATGTTATTGTGTAAGCACTCTTGGTTCCATGCTATCGTGCAAGAACTCTGAGTTATATGTTATTGTGTAAGCACTCTGGGGTTCCATGTTACTGTGTAATAACTCTAGGGTTCCATGTTAATGTGTAAGCACTCTGGGGTTACATGGTATTATGCAAGCACTGTGAGGTCCCATGTTATTGTGTAAGCACTCTGGGGTTCCATGTTACTGCGCAAGCACTCTGAGGTTCCATGTTTATTGTGTAAGCACTCTGGGGTTGCATAACAACTATTGAGGAAGCAGAAAACAGACAAATTCATATTACTCTCAATATTATCATCCTACCTAAGGAATACGATGCAAAAGTTCATAGAATTATTAGTGAAGCTACTTACACATACTTCAGGTTCTGTTATCAAAAGTCCCAGCTCACTAGTTTACACAAGAAGAGAGCATTTTGTTTTACTGTTTATGACTCACATTTAACAGATACTGGTTATGGCAGAATGACTACGGTCATGTGATATAACTTAGCTAGTGACATACAGGATCGCACAACCTCAGTACATAAATAACACATATCGCTCAAGTGCCTTATTGTCACAATGCAGTAACCCATCCCCAGTAACAGGATTAGAAGCGTTTAACCTTGATCTTCACACACTAGTGTTATACATTCATCACCATCATCTTCAACCCCCTTTTTACTATTTTCTACATCATGTTGGGGTGTCGTTAACTGTCATCATGTCTACCAATTCAATGCCGCTCTCATACCTTCTTTGACCGTCATGCCTCACTGTCGCACATTTTCTCTCACTATATCCAGCCATCTCTGTTGAATGTCCTCAGTTCTTCTTGCTTTCACCCTGCCTGTCCCAAATCTACTTTTCCAGATTGTCTTCTGCTTCTCAGTACATGTACAGGTTAACAGACTAGCTAGCAAAATGGTTAAGATCTTTACCAACCATGCACAAAGATTTGATCCTAACCTCTGGCCAATGCCTGTATGGAGTTTGGATGTTCTCCTTGTGTCTCTGCGGGGTTCCTCCCATTTCCCAAAAAAAAAAAAAAAAACATTTTTAGTGTATCCATGTCAGCCTCACCAAAGAATGGAGTTGTGGGCAGCACAGACTCTAGATGGTGCAATATGTACAGCCCAACTGGTTTTGGGCATTAACTGTGGTGCACAGAATCCTCAAGACAGTAGAACATGGATCACAGACTGCATACCACATCAGGGCTAGCCACTTCTCAATGGTGTAAAAACTGGCTCTAGGTGATATAGTTATACGATTATGCATTATGGAACCAAGAAAACGACAGCTGCGTTCTGACTGGCTAAAAATAGCAAGTATTGCTACTGTCCAATCACATCAACCCTAATTAATACTCCACGGATGCAGTATGCTGCAGTACTGATAATTTTGAGAGAGAATAATCTTTTCTCTATGCCTCACATTCCAACTTGTGGGAGGTGGGCCACTATTTCACAATAAAAGGTCAGATATTGTGGTTTACTGCAAAAGCATAACTATAAGTCTCAGGATAAGTAAAAAAAAATGATGTCCCCGTGTGACAAACTCACCACAGCAGTAGACATTCTACTCCATTCCTGTCTCTTCATGTCATAACATTTAGGTTGTAGCACCAGAAGAGGGCACTGCTTAGCTATATGTGTAATGACTGGACTGGAGTACCTCACCACAGTTTGTACTTGAAGGATCACATGTACATCAAGATGTCACCATACAAACTGAGGGAGGGACTAAATCTTTGTATGTTAGAGGCAGAGATCCAAGACTTCTGACCATGAGTTCTTTGTCCAACATCATTCCAAATGATGTCCAAAGAAATGCTGCATCCCTTGGTAACCATCTGCCGTTAACAATCAACACACCCACAGGACTTGCATTACAGTGTGGCCAAGATCCATCACCCATGACATCAGCATGCAACTACTGGTCTTACTTTCACTGGTTCCCATTTCACAGTGCACCTCAAAGATCGAGCTGTCAATTCATAAACGTACACAATGCAACAACTTTGCAACTCTCAGCACAGCACTAAAAACAGCACAGGCAACACAATATAATCAATATTTGAAGGAAGGAGCTCTTGAAAATACAGAAACAAGACTTTGATTGGGATACAAGCAAATCTGACCCACATCTGACCATAGATGGCTTAACTACCCCATCCTCTCCCGAGGAATAAAGCAACTGGTCCAATTTTTGGAAAAACTCTTTTATTTAGTCTTCACAGATGGATGTGAAGATCCACAAATACACTGCGACATTTAGGGCTTATTATATAAAACTGACAAGTTAACTGAAACCCTAATAAGTTAACAAAGCCCTGTAAAAGAAAGCAACAAAATGTGAAAACTGAGAAATATCACAGTTTTTCCCCGTGGTTTGTTGATTATAAGGAAAGATGCTGCAAAACTGGACAATGCAATTACTATCTTATTCAGTAACAGCATAATGTGGGAATCATCTTAAAGGGGGTAATATTATGCAAGTATTTACACTCATGCATCATACTACTTAAATGTGGGTTTTATAAATAATGAACTGACGTGTAGCATTAATGAATAAGCTGAAAGAGCTAATAGTAATATTAGCATTATGATTATGTTTGAAACTACAGGAGCCATTTAAGGAAGCAATGACAACATGACCGATGTGGAAGGAGAGCTTCAACCAATCCTTACACTAACTAGACTGAATGGCACCTTCATCTGATTGGCTGTTTCATGGACGTGATTGGCCACACTCTTTCTCCCTCCCTCCCTCACTGGCTTGCTTTTTAAAACCCTCTCTCACTATCTGGGTGTATACAGATTTTAGTAATGCCTTAAAAATTAGATCTGAAGAAGTCTAATAATGTAAGTGCTTATCTCATCAATGAAGTTGAATTCCAAAAGATTGAGAGAGTAAGAGAGAGAGCGACAGAGAAAACGAGACACCATTTTATAAAGTTTTTTAAAATGCTATTTTAAAAGCTATACTCGTAACAGCAGATACTAATGGAATTCATAAGCTATGAGCTCCAGTAGCATTTTACAACTCAGAGAGAATAAGGTACATTGATGCAAGTATCCAAAAGCTGTTACTACAGCTACTACAACATGAAGGGTCCAACAGGTCATATCACACCTAAAAGAGAAAAAAGATGTAGCAAAAGACTTGAACAGCTGTTATAACAGCTTAAACTAAGAGGTCTTAGAATAAGGTCTAAAAGAGGGAAATGAACAGCTCTTTTAACACCTACCATAAGGATAAAACAGCTGCTATAACAGCTAAAGAAAGTAATGGCTCTCTAAGCTACTAGAACCTCCACAAGGGTTTGCTAGTCCTGAAGTGGTTTTAACTTAGAGGCTTCAGGTTGTTGAGTTCCAAATCTAATTAAGTGGTGAATTACTAATAGGTTAATATCCTAGCTGACAGCACAGTCAAAGTACAGTTGTGTAAGATTTTATCCACAACACAAACAATAAACCTAAAGAAACAAACAGGCAATAGGCATTCACCGGACTAGAATTAATTCAGCAGATGTCTTACTTCTCACCGTTGCAGTATTCTTTACTCTTAGGCTATCCTGCCGAGGACAGCCAAAAATCTGATTAGCATACCAATGCCTTTTCACCTTCCAGGCGTCTTATGTCAGACACATGTACAGGTACAGAGTTTTTACCAAAGGGGATGACAATGCACTTTTTGGAATTGAGCTTGAGGCCATGCCTCTGACACCAGACATCTGTCTCAGTGAGGCCCTTCTGTAGGATGTCCACATCATTTGGGGACTTGACTATGGCTCCTAGTTTGCAGTCATCTGTGAACTTTGTTAGCCAGAGGCCTTCTGTGTTAGCATGTACTTCAGAGAAGTAGATACCAAACAGGAGAGGTCCCAGGACTGAACCCTGTGGTACTCCACTTGTCACTGGTTTGAAGTCAGATTTGGAGTCTGCAACTTTTAGAGTGTGGGTTCTGTCAGTGAGCCAGTTGGCAACCCATCTTGGGACGTAGGGATTTATACCTAGTTTAGTGCATTTAGCTATAATTCCAGAATGGGGGATGGTGTTGAAAGCCTTGGCGAGGTCAGGATAGGCTGTGTGAACCACCTTACCCTCGTCTACGGCTACGGTTTTAGTGACTGCCTCAAAGAAGTTGATCAGATTCAGAAGGCATGATCTGACATTCACAAATTTGAACTGGGTGGGGTCCAGAGTTTGGAGGTTACCGATGTCTTTGTTTATGAGCTCGTCAGGCTAATAGGGTGATAGTTCTCAGGATCAGTGGTGGCTCCTGAAAGCGTTGAGCGAAGGAGATGGCACACGAGTAGTTTTCCCAGTTAATGGTGGGATAGTTGAAATCGCCCATTGTTAGGATGTTTGGTTGAACCCCAATATTTTCCAGTATATCAAGAAAAGAGGAGTGGGTATCCTGTGACATGGTGGGGATCTGTAGCAAGCTACAATTTGGATTGCAGTTTTGCCCAGAATTAATTGCACTTGGATAACTAGCCTGGAGGTGTGGGTATCCTTAATGACTATGGACACACCTCTGCCCTTGGTGTTCTGGTCCAGGTTAGACAGCAGAAAAGTGTGGTATGAGTTATAGCCTGGTAATGCAGGGGTGCTCTCTAAAGCCTTGAACCAGGTCTCGGATACTGTACAGATATCAATGTTCTCCATTTTAAGGAGTGGCTCGAGTGAGTGCATTTTGAGATTTAGACTTCCAGCACTGAGTAGCATTACCCTCAGTTTTTGCTTGCCTGTTCCTGTTACTGTGGTGAATTTGTCATTTGAACCTTGTCTAAAAAACGCACTATAGGGGTGGCAAGACCCTTAGCCAGTATCTGGAATCCCAGGGGCAACAGGGCAGGCCATCTCTGGCAAAGCATTTTGGACTCTCGACCATGTCATCCCAGGCAGACAGATACTTGATCCCCTTAGAATGACACCAGAAACTTAGCCAATTGTTGAAATCAATCATTTTGCCCTTGTATTGCAGTATCATTCTGGGAGATGGCAGGATGCTACTCAGGGCTAGGGTCATACCTGCCCGGGCTACAAGATCGGAGAGCTCTTCCATATCTCTTTTCATGTAGTCCAGGGTGGCATGTCTCAGGTTGTTCACACCAACATGGACAATGACAGAGTCATATTTGTACTTGTTGTGGAGTGACCTGAGTGAGTGGGTTATGTGGTGGATCCTGGCACCCGACAGGCAGCTGACAGTAACATTCTCCTTGTTTAGCCTGGTGAGTGGGACATCAGTGTGCCTGACTATAGAGTCAACTATGACTAGTGTGTTGGGTACGTTGTTCTGCCTTATGGGCTGTGGTTTATTGGCACAGTGAGTCTGTGGACTATGTGTCATTTTGGTTGTGTTGGGGGGTGGAGGTTGCTTGCGTTTCTGCTTTGGAGGTCTCTGTTGCTTGAGCAGATTATTATTGAGAGCACCGCAAATGTTTGTGTGTTTCTATGTGTGGATTTTGGTGGTGTAGGTTTGGTGGGACTATGTGATGAGTGTGGTGTGGTGCAAGTGTTTACCTTCTCCTCTTGACTGTCAAGTTGGAGAGAGCTTTACCTCCAGTTTGGCTAGATAAGTGAATGCACGGAGGCCTAATCCTCAGAAATGAAGTACCCCAGGAGAACCAGAGCAACCCTTCAGAAAGGCAATAATATGCACATCTAGAAAGGGAGGGAGAAGAAGAACAGGATGTAAGAAGAACCTGACGACCAGAAGAAGCTGTCGACCAGAAAGAAAGTAACAGAGGGCAGGAAGGAGGGACAGAATACTGCGACAGTGTGAAGTAGGACATTTACTGTTATGGTAAGATCAACTGCACTATGCCCTACCTTATCACTGTTGCAGTATTTTTTACTCTTGAGAGAGAGAAAAAAGCCACTGGAAAGCATGGGAAGAGGAAGGTGTGGAACAGCCCCTCGCAATCACATAAAGGATGGCTCTAGCCAAAACCTGCCCTAGCCCAAAAAGATGACATCAAACTTGTAATGTTTGTTAAAACTGTGAACAGAAGACCAACCAGCAGCTTCCAAGATGGATCTAGTATTCAGACCATTGAAAAAAAAGCACCAGAAAGGGTCACTGCCCTGTCAGAATGACAGGACTAGAAGAGGAAAGCTGCTTGCCATGAAAGAATAGCAAAAAGAAATGGCCTTAGAAATCCAGAAGGAGGTGGTTTGCTTACACATTGCCAAACCCAATTTCCTGGCATGAAAGGAAACAAAGTTGCTCTTATTTGCTGATATGCTTTGTCTTGTCCAGGTAATATCTGAGCTCTTTGTGTACATTCAAAGCATGAAGAACCCTTTCACTAGTATTCTGTGGAGAAGGGGAGAAAGAAGGAAGATGAATGGACTGGTTCAAGGACAAATCATTAACCACCCTACGCATAAAAGGACTGGTACTAAGAGACATACCGTCCTTGTGAAAAAGCAAAAAAAGAGGAATTGCCATAAGAACTTGAAGTTCAGAGACGCTCTTGGCAAAAGAGCCACCAACAGCAGTCTTCCAAGTATCGTAGGGAAGGAGAAACTGCATGCTCAAAAAGGGAGGACTGAGTCAGTTTCTTAAGAACAAAATTAAGTTCCCAAGAAGGAGGAATAGGCAAGGCTGGGTATAAAGGACACTTTTAAAAACATTTTTGACTTGAAAATCATCATCATCATCCCCTTTTTCCCATTTACATGGGGTCGGGGTATCGTATTAACTGTCGCCAACTCTCTCGATTCAGTGCCACTCTCCTGCCTTCTTCAACACTCATGCCTGACTGTCGCAGATCTTTCACACAATCCATCCACCTCTTTGCTGGATGCCCTTCGCTTCCTCTTACCTTCTTCCTAACCTTCTTCCTGTCTGTCCCAAATCTCCCTCACCAGATTGTCTTCTGCTTTTCTACACATGTGCCCATACCATCGTAATCTGTTTTCTTTGATCTTTTCTGCAATTGGAGCTACTTTGGCTTCTGCTCTTATGTCCTCATTTCTTCGCCTGTCCCGCAGTGTGCATCCTACCACCTTTCTCAGGCACTTCATTTCCATCACCTCTTCAACTGTTCTGCCTTTACTGCCCCTTTTTGACTTGAAAACTGGAAGCCAAATGTGGATTCAGAGGCAGACAAGTTGAAATGACTGATGAATGAACTTTAACAGATGACTATGCCAAACCAGAATTGAGCAGCTCACACAAATAAGAAAAGACCAAAGGAATCTCCCACTGAAAAAGGGTCCGGGTCATGCTTAAGATACCAAATAGAAAATCTGTTCCATTTAGTCACATGTGATTTTCTAATAGTGGGTTTTCTGGCCTCCTACAAAACCTGAAGCACATCCTTAGAAAATTAGTGCCTGAAAGGAATCAAAACCCCATCACCCAGAGTGTCAACTGAAGGGTACATAAGTGAAGGTGAATAAGAAATCAGTTCTCCTGTGTGACAAGATCCATCCTGTAAGGTACCTTGTAATAACTGCCCCTGGCAAGATGAACTAGAATGGAGAACCAGTGACATTTGGGACGAAATGCGAGTCACAAGCAAGATTTTGTGCATGTCCCACATGATCCTGTGCAGGACCTTTGGTAGTAGAGGAACAGAGGGGTTATGCATACAAAAACATCCCTTACTAAGAAAAAGACAGTGTGTCCACTTTCAAAGCCAAAGGACTTGCCACTCTGGAACAGAACTGGGGAAACTGTTCAGATGGGAGACAAAAAGATCTACCCAAGTACTACCCTACCAATGTACAATATCTAGAAACAATTCCCTGCGATGCATCCATTCATGAGGATTTGTCCTGCCCCTGCCCAAAGTGTCTGCCACCAGACTGTGCTCTAAAGGAATACAAACCACCTGAAGAACCAAATGTTGGCGGACAGCAAAATCCCAAGCCTGAAGAGCCAGCTTGCAAAGAAGGTAAGACTTGGTACCCCCTTGCTTGTTGATGTATCACATGGCTGTGGCATTGTCTGTAGAATAGTGTGTGTGTTATACCTTTAAAAATCATTTCAAGGACAGCATGTGCATATAAACAGCAAGCACGTGCTAGCTTCAGTGCCATTTTGAGAGTGCAGCCAGAAGGTGAACATGTTTGAGTGTGATGGCTAGTTTGTTTACACGTTTATCTAAGTTAAAGTTATTAAGCCTCAATCCTGATGTGTTTGTACATAATAAAGCTGCCTGAACAGAGCCCACAGAAGTTCATCAGTTTTATCCTGACCATATATGAGTGACATGGTGCCAGAACCATGATTGCAGAGACTGCTTTTCAAAGCTATAAGGGGCGGAGTTAATACTGAAGGTGAACTAAGTGAACAGAGGACAAAAAACAGCCAGAAACAAACCAAAGGTAATGAAAACTTGCACAAACTATTTACTTATTAAAAAAGACAAAACGGAGCATTACCAGGGCACATGGCATACTATAAGCGAGGGGCACAAAAAGTTTGTTAATTAAATGAAATGTTTAAAAGTAAGATATTTGATAAAACGATCAGAAAAGCACATAAGGGGTTTGTAATTATCTCGGAATTAAAAAAAGAGCATGTTTAAAGTAAAACGAGCATGTTTAAAGTAAAACGAGCACAAGAAAAGTATAATGGGCATGAAAAGAGATTAAACAAGCAAAACCAATACAATAAAGGGTAAAAAGGGCACATTATGCATAAATAAAGGAAGGCGACTGCGTGTTTTTTGGCAAAGCACTGTGTTTTGGCAAAACTACTGCTTTGCATTGACTGAAGCTATTCAGGGCATAACTAGAGTTATTTGCAGTATCTCAAAATGTGTAAAAGTTCTTACACTGTGTGTTTATTACTGTGCATTTATTCCAAAAAGTTTACTTGTGTGCAAAGTGTAACTATTTTGTAAAGTGCAGTCAAAATACAACCATTTTGAAAAGTTTCTTGTGCTGGGTGTGTCTATTCACAGAGTGCCACCATTACAGAGTGTTTTTCTTGCACTGTAAAGAGTTATTTAGCAAAGTATAGCCATTTTGGGAAAGTTTCAGTGTGCTGTGTACTGTTTATTTGCAAAGTGCAATTACTTCAAAATGTTTTTTACTCTGAGCTTCTTCTGCCCAGTTTATTCACATAGTGCAGTTATTTAGAATTGTTTCTTACACTGATAAGAGGTGATTTCTTACAGTACAGTAATTTCAACAGTATTCTAGTGCCTGTGAGACTTATTTAGCAAAGTTCAGTTATTCAGAGGCGTGTTGTGCTATTAGGCATAGTTACAAATACTGGCATACATTTTAGGCATTTGTGCAAGTGTGCATGATCATGTAGTTACCAGTGGACTTGGGTTCCATTGTGTTTCACTGTAATTTGTTGGCATGGCAGATGGATTTCGAAAACCATCACCACTTGTATTTGATCAGAATATTGCAGAAAATTGGAGAATATTTGAGGAAGAGTACGATATTTTTATACAAGCAGCTTATTCTGACAAAGATGCAAGCACCAGTGCATTTGTTTTGCTAAACCTAGCTGGGTCAGAGGTCATTGAAAGACAGCATTCCTTTGTGTATGTAGCAGTATATGAAGGAGAAGGGGAAACCCTCATATTGTTGTACAGGCTGAATCACAAGAGGACCCCCGAGTGTTTGAAATGCAAATTCAGGGAAATGAGCACCCCCAGACAAATATTACATTAGAGAGGCATTTGTTTTGCACAAGAGATCAAAAGCAAGGAGAAACGTTTGCAGCTTATATTAGTGACCTGAGAAACAAAGCTAAAATGTGCAGGTCTGATGACTTAAAAGATGAGTTAATAAAGGACAAGCTTGTGTGTGGCATTAATAGTGCTGCAGTGAAAAAGATTTTGCTTTGTGACAGTGATTTAAAACTGATCAAAGCTATTGAGATTTGTCAAATCTATGAGGTTACAGAAAGGCACACAAGTATGCTTGCAAGTGATAAGACCATGGTTTCAGCAGGCTCCAGAGCAAATGTAGACAGCATACAACACGTGGGTAGCAAAAGCAGGCCTAAGCACATGGCAGCTGTAACCCCTGTGGGTGTGGCAGGTAAAGCCTGTAGTTTTCCAGCAAGTTTTAAGATTAGTTCAGTGAAAAGGACATGCTCCGTGCAGTACAAGGGTGAGTCAGCAAAACCCCAAATAATTTTTTTTTGTTAACTGTTGCAATCGTGGTGCCAGTCATGAGTCTAAAAGAGAAATGTGCTTAGCATTTAATCAGCAGTGCCACAAGTGTAAAAATGGAACCATTTTCAAAAGTTTTGCAACCCAAGTAAACCTCACACAGTTATAAAGAAGGGTTACTTAAAAAAAGCAGGTTGATCATATAGAGAGCTGTAAACCTACTTTCTAAGTAGATGGTGTATCAATAATTCGTGAAAATGTTGATGCAGTAGATTTGTTGGCAAAGAATGAAGTGTTTTGTACTGCCCAGATCAATAGTAAATACACAGAGCTCAAAGCAGACACTGGTTCAAAATGTAATGTTATGTCAGCAGACACATTTGCTAAGGTGAGAGGTGGTGAGCAACTTAGTGTAGACAGTTGTGCGAAACATGTTGCTTATGGAAGTGAAGAAATTCAAACTGAAAGCTTGGAAATGCTTTTATGTTATTTGGCTAGGAACTGCTACAGCTTATTATTCTATGTAATTTGAAGACGTGTGCAGTCACTGTTGGGTCTCGGAGACAGTCTGAGAATGAATCTGCTTTCTTTTACCAAAGTTGTTCATCATATAAGCACGTCTCAGTTCCAATTTTACTGAAGCTATTTTCTCAGAGTATGCTGATGTTTTTGATAAGTTAGGCAAACTTCCAGTTGTGTATTCTTGAAATTAGACCAAGAGACCACTTCAGTGGTCAGATCAGCAAGAAAAGTTCCAATAGCTATGCAGGATAAAGTCAAAGCTCAGCTGGATAAAATTGTGCAGCAAGGTGCAATGTATCCAGTTACAGAACTAACTGAATGGGTGTTGTCCATGCTAGCAGCCCACAAAAAAGGCTCAGACAAAATCAGAATATGGATTGACCCATGAGATTTGACCAAAGCATTAGAGACCCCTCATCATCCTATGCGTACAGTCAAGGAAGTCGCAGCCCTAATATCTAATGCCACTGTTTTTTCTGGCTTGGATGCAAACAGCTCATTTTGGCAAGTGATGCTTGATCGCAAATCTTCACTACTGACTACCTTCAGTACTCCATTTGAAAGACAGAGATTCCTCAGGATGCCATTTGGAATAAATTCTGCAAGTGAAGTCTTTCAGTGTGGAATGGAGCAAATGTTTTCGGGTTATCCTTGTGCCATACTAGTAGACATTTTATTGGTTGGAGGCAATGGTGAAGCAGAGCATGACAGAAACCTTAGGAAAGTTCTAGACAGAGCACATGAAGCGAACTTGAAGCTCAATCCTCTGAAGTGCAAATTCAGACTACCAGAAATTACATATGTAGGCCATTTATTTACTAGCACTGCCTTGCGACCAGACCCGTCCAAGTAAGCAACCGTTCTTGAGATGCCAGCACTGGATAATGTTCAAGTTCTACAAAGTGTCTTGGTATAGTCAACTATTTACACAAGTTTATACCAGACTTCGGTGAGTTGACACCACCTTTGAGAGAGCCAAAGCACAAAAATGTTACATGGTCTTGGTTGGAACAGCACCAGTGAACATTTGAAGACCTTAAGTAGAAAACTGCCACCCCACCTACATTAAGATACTATGATGTCAATAAATCAGTCACTCTTTCCTGTGATGCTTCAAAATTTGGTCTTGGCACAGTTATTCTTCAAGAAGGCAGACCTGTAGCCTATGCATCTAGAACTCTAACCCAAAATGAAATGCAATATGCTCAAACTGAGAAAGAACTTTTGGCAATAGTATTTGCACGCTCAAAGTTTCATTACTACATTTATGGTCAAGATATTCAGACTGAAACTGATCATCAACCTCTAGTAACTGTTTTAAAGAAGCCTATGCATTCAGCTCCAGCGAGATTACAAAGAAAGATGCTCAAATTGCAAAAGTACAACTTCAAAATGGTCTATACAAAAGCCAAACTTCTTTACCTGGCTGATACCTTAACCAGACTGTCCAGAAATACAATGGAACAGCTTAATGCAGAGAATTTTGACTTTGACGTCATGGAAAATGAATTTAAAATGGGTGGCGAAATCCAAACACACTCTGGCTAGGCTTATAAATGCCCTAGGGCAGATAGCCTAGTATGAACCTATGAACCTATGGAAGAGCGTAATGTTTCTACCACGAGTCTTAATAAGCTGAGAGACCATACAAAGACTGATTCAGTTTTGCAAAAGCTCAACCACTGCATTAATGTTGGATGGCCATCAATGCAATCTAGCGTACCATCCAAAGTGCAAACTTATTTTCCTTACAGAGATGAGACATTGATGGAAGATGTATTATTTTCAAAAGCCCTAAAATTGTTCCCGCTTCCTTACAACGTAAACATATCCAGATTTTGAATTGTGGTCACCCGGGTTCCAAATCTACCAAAAGAAAAACGAGAGGACTAGTATTTTGGCCTTCTCTAGCAAAAGACATTGATAAATTTCTTTCTTCTTGTTTAATATGCAATTGTATTAAACCCCATTTGCAAGCAGAACCACTTCAGCTAAGTCAAGTTCCTGAACTACCTTGGTCAACAGTAGCCACTGATGTATATGAGTTGAACGATCAGCATTACTTAGTGTTGGTAGACTCTTATTCAAACTGGTTTGAGATCGATTTACTACCTTACCTAACATCCACTGTTATCACCAAGTTGAAACATCGTTTCTCAGACCATGTTAATCTACATAAAGTTATTTCTGACAATGGTACCCAATTTACCAGTCAGTTGTTTCGGAAATTTGCAAAAGAATGCGACTTTGTACATGTTACTAGTAGTCCAGAATACCCACAGTCAAATGGACTGGCTCAACATGCAGTACAGAGTGCAAAGCAATTACTAGAAAAGTCAAAGCGTAATAATACAGATGTCTTTTTGAACTTACTCAATCTTAGAAACATACCCCATGATGATGCACTTGGCTTGCCTGCTCAGAGACTTCTCTCTAGGTAAACCAGAACAACACTGCCTATCAGCTTCAGTTTGTTGAGGCCTAAAGCTAAGAACAGAACAATCAAAGCCCAATTCTTCAGACGTTCTTTCCAGAAGTCAAACTACGGTAAATTGAGCAGATTTCTTCATCCATTAAAAGGATGAGAGACAGAGAGACAGTGAGGATAGAAATGGTGAAAGATTTCAACCGGATTGGTCAAGTAACAGGTACATGTGCTGAGCCGAGATCCTACTTTGTAAAATCTGAGGGTGTGGAGTACACTAGAAATCGCAGACATCTTCTTCCTGTATCAGAATCGATATCACAGCACTGTTCCTGTAATAGACTCTAGATCTCAGATCAATCCAGATGATGTTCCTTTTGCAGAATACATCTTAACTTGTACTTCCATTCCTGATGATGTTCCTGATGTGCCCAGATTTAAACATTCCGCAGACACAGTCCCAGTTGCTAAACCTAGTTCTAATTTCTATGTCACACGATTTGGTCGTATTTTCAGACCTAGTGTGAAATACACAGCAACCTGGACATAACTGTCTATATGTATTTAGTTCTGTATAATTGCATGACAAAGAAATATTTTGTATCAATTGATGTCATCAATAATGCATGACCCATTTCTCAAAGAGGGAGGATGTGAAAAGTGTGTGTGTGTGTTGTACCTTTAAGAAGTCTTTCAAGAACAGTATGTGCATTTAAATATAGCAAGCACTTGCTAGCTTCGGTGCCATTTTGAGTCTGTAGCCAGAGGGTGAACATGTATGCGTGTGATAGCTAGTTTGTTTATAAGTTTATCTAAGTTAAAGTTATTAAGCCTCAATCCTGATGGGTTTGTGCATAATAAAGCTGCTTGAACAAAACCCACAGATGTTAGTCTGTTTTATCCTGACCATACGAGTGACATTATCTATAAAAGCTTTTAGAGGACCTGCAACTCAAAGGGCATGAAAGGCCGGGACAGGTAGATGTAGAGCCCTCATCTCCTTGATGCAGATATAGTTTGTCAGTGGTCGAGGTGACCAAAGCCCCTGGACTTTAGGTTGTTGGTGGAGGCTCACCAACCATGACAAGAAGCATCTGTGTACTCCCGAGTAGAGAGAAGAAGCTGAAAAGGCAGACCTAGATTCAGGGAAATCTGGTGAATCCACCAGTGAAGCTCGAGCTTGAGACAAGGTAAAAGAGGGACCAGATACTCCAGAGGGTAGCAGTGTTGCAGCCAAACAGTCATGCTGTACCCCAAAGCACAAAGAAATTCTCTTGCAGGAAGAGGAAGAAGAGACTGGAAATAAGCAAAGATAGGACCTTGAGAGGCAGGAGACAAGCCAACAATGGAATGGTCTGAATCCTGCAACCTAAAAACACCTGGTCTTAAGAGGGAGTCAACACAGACTTTTTTTAGATTGAGTGTGAACCCCACACTGTGCAGAGGAAGCATACTAAAGTGGAGATTTTGATGCAGGAGCTACTGAGAGGGGGCTTGGATCAAAAGGTCATCCAAATAAAAACAAAACAAAACATAAAACAAAGGTTATCCCTGTCCACATTCAAGTGCAACTTTGATCGATGGATGGGAAACAAAACAATTTACCACAGGACTGCCCCTGTACTACTAACAAAGACCGCTCCTAAACACTTTACCCCATGCATTGGTCCCCTCAAATTATTTATGGTATGAACACAGTTATTCTCATTATAGGTAACATATAATTGCAGACCATGGGATATACAAGACCAGTCTCTAACCAAATGGCACAGGTTATTTCACGCTAAAAAAGGAAATTGGCTAGTCTTAAAATGGCCTGCAACGGCAGCTAATGTAGTACTTACCTATACACCTAAATTCCATGAAGTCTACATAAGGCTACCACAGGGGCCAGAGATTCAGAGATTTGGTAAAGACCGCTGGAACTGCAGAGAGACCAAAAGGCAAAGCAGAGGACTGATAATAAGATGAAGAAACAGAGAAAAGAAAAAAAATTCCCGAACAGAGAACGAATATGAACATGGAGGCAAGCAGCCTTCACATCCAGAGATAGCAGAAAGGCTTGAGGAAGCAACAGGGGGGTAAATGCATCTGAAGAGACAACATCCTGAAAGAAGGGACCTTGAAAAAGGTGTTGAGAAAAGACAGGTCTAGAATGGCCCTTCATGATCTCACCTTCCTGGGAACCGGAAACATTCTGGAAAAAATATGTTCCCTGCTGAGACAAGGGGATAGGTTGGATGGTTCCCTGTTCCATCATATCCTGCAGAACCAAAAGAAAATGAAGGAGCTGGCAATGAGGAGACCAAGGAAGGCCAGAGAATGGAGGAAGGACTTTCAGGCCATAATATAACTGTTTTGGATAACAGAGGGTATCCAGACATCTGTAGTTATCTTTTGCAAAACAGAAAAAGAAATAGTCAGCCTGAGTCAGCCTAAGGGACAGAGGAATCTGCCTGAGGGGGAGCAGAAGCTAGATGTCAGACACAGGCATATTTATATGGAAAAGAAGGTATTTGACCCCTAGAACTCTGTGTGGGCCTTTCTGGGAAAATTTTCTTAGGAACCCTTTTGCTCCTATGAGGCTTTCTAGGCATCCTATGGACAAAAGAAGGTTTAGATGGATGATTCCTGTGGAACTTAGGGACAGGGAAACAAAGATTTGCTTCAGGTCCTGCATAATATTACCCTTCTCCTGAACAGTCTTAAACAATTCTGCAGCAGTAGTACCAAAGACATTCTGATTGTCTAAGAGGAAATCTAAAAGTCTGGCCTTAATGTCCTCAGGTAAAGCTTCAAGGCACAACCAAGATTATCTACTCATGATAGAGTCAGATGCAGTTGCTCTAGAAGAGGCATCAGCAGCATCATAATTGCATTTAATGGAATGGACAGCCATCTGAGAGGCAGAACTCAAAAGAGAAAGGGCAGACGTTTTACATTTCGATCAGGTACATCAGTCAAAATCCCCCTAGGCTGGGAGAGAAGAGCCAGGACATGTCTAGTTATATGGGTCCGGTAATTAATGGTTCTAAAGGCCAAAGTAGCGGAAGTATACACTTAAGTGTAGAAAAACGACCAATAACCAAGAAAAAAGTCCAAAACAGCCTAGTAGAAGGCAGGAAACACACCAGCAAAGGTTCCACTGTTTAATTCCACCAAGTAAGACACGAACATATAAAAACTGCAGATTCCTGCCTTCTACTAGGCTGTTTTGGAAGTATACACTTTCTTCCCACACCTCTCCATAGCACAGCTGTCCTTGTTATAAGGCAAAAAGCTTGAAAGAAAGTAACAGCTGGGATTCTGTACACATGCAAACAGCAGCAAGATCAGATGAAGGGCTTTTGTACAAATACTTATGATCCTCAGGGACTTTATAAAATCTGTTTGGCTTCTTAGGGGCTGGAATTTGAGAGTCAGGAGCCTGCAAAGCTGCTGAAAATGTATCCAATAGGGCAGCTAAAACAGGAAAGACTGCAGAAGATCTGTGTGAGTCCATTTGCAAGATTTCATAATATCTCTTTTGAACATCAGAAACCTGGGAATAATCACACATAAAAGTGCTTCATTATGTGGGCCACTGTATCCCCAAAGATAATTCTTCAAAAGAAGAATCGGGGGCAGTGAATCATCTGATATCAACATGAAAAGAAAGAGGAGTTTGGAGGGATATGCCAATGAATTCACCAGAATCCAACTCTTTCACAGAAGAATCAGAATCCCTTGGCCTTTTAGAGAGCGCGGAAGACCAAGGAGCAGAGTCGGGGGCAGAGAAGCCTTGTGGGGGTTTCAGAGCCATGAGAGCACTGAACGACCACGGAGTAAAGTCCTGACACTTTTTGTGAGGATTCCTAGACACAGAAGCCACATTTGTTTGTTTTTTTTTTTTTGTTTCTTTCTTAAAGGAACATCTGCTTTAACAAATCTAATAGGTTCAGACCCCTGCCTAAATTCAATGAGGGTACCAGACACCTCTTCCCTAACTAATATTTGGGAATCCCTCTACACCCTTCAAATATAATCAGCTTTGGTTCCCCCTCTACATCTGTACCAGATGTATGCACAGCCTCGGTGGATATGCAGGTAGACAGTTCCATGCTGGTCTACAACTGGGTCGTGGCAGAAGAAACTGACACTGGCACCAGAAAGATCCTAGGGTCCTTCATCCAACCTGATGGATACGTCCAGTAGAGGCTGGTCAGCAGCAAGGTCAGTATTTGCCTTTTAGCTTTTTCTTAAGTGGCAGTTGAACTTTGGGGTGGACAGATTCAGCCATGACATTCTGAGTTAAAAGCTTCAGATGTTGGTTTTCTAAATAAATAGAGAGGGATGACAGATGACTGTAGAGTGTCTTAAGGACAAATGCCTGACAAATCTCACACTGCGTCCAGTTATGTGCAGCATCCAAACAAAAAAGGTAGCTCTTGTGTCTGTCTTTATAGGGCATCTGCCTCCCACACACTGTTTTCGTACCATCCACGAAAGGAAAATACAACTACAAGGAGTTAAAAAAGAAAAAAAAGGAACCCCAGTGGGGCCCTTATCTTTAGAAGGCTTGGTAGATGAACCAACTCAGTGAATGGTGTACAGACTAAATGCATAGGTAGCATTTGGACTGGAGTCAAAAGAAGTTCTGAGGATTAGGCATCTGTACGTCACATATGTACCTTCTGCTCTGCATGTAGGACATACGTGTGATGTACAATGTCTGGAAGGTGTAAAGGGTTTGGTATGTTGGCCATATGTTCAGCTATCCTTGGCAGGATATCCCAAGACTAAAGAATACTGCAACAGTGATAAGGAAGGACATCTGCACCATAATCCTACAGTGCCAGATACCTCCCACAATTACTAAGGAACGTGTGTTTGCAGCCCTACCAAAAATGAAGAACACCATGCCTGTGGGACCTGATAACATACTGGATTGCCTGAGTATTAGCACCAATTATGGCTTATCTTAACCTGTATTAAATCTGTTTAATGTCAATCTTGCCACCGGTTAGGCAACTGAAGCATGAAGAACAACGACTGTAATGCCTTTAAAACAGGCGGCCTAAGCACCAATCATAGAAACTACAGACTCAGGAGTCCTACCAGCATTGTACGTAAAGTCATAGAGCATATCATTTCTTACTTTATAAATGTATTGATAATCTCTCTGCCTATGATCCAACTCAATTTGGTTTTGTCAGAGGCAATTTTCTTTGTAGTTATTATCCATTTACCCGTTCTTGACCAGGTTAGTCCCACTAGATCAGTGGCCTCTATTCTGGGGAGACCCGAGGTCTTTTTCATAGTGACTAGTGAAAATTTGGTCAGGACAGTGAGGAAATCTCCTACTCTTTTTCCAGTTACTGCCATAGGATCTTTTACATTCACCTGAGCTACAGTAAACTCAGGCAGTTTTCCTCACGATAGTTGGCACTTGGCTGGGGCAGTTTTATTGGGTAAAGTAAATGATTAAGAGGACTTGGAGTCAAAATGATGTCAACCTATTCTCAAGCTTTAAATTGTAAGAAGCATGACGTACAGGACTGGAGCCAAGTGTGAAATGTTAGTGCTTAGTGGGACACTTTTGGTGAGCAGAACTGGTGCTGTGGGATGAACTGAATGCCCAGTTAAAGTGCCCAATACCGATGCTCATCAGACCCCAGAAAAGGATAGCACAGTCAGAAATGCAGCACCCCCCAATGCTGCACTGTGTATTAGTAATGGAAAATTACTTCAATCACCTGGGGTGGAAAAATAGCCCCAAATCTTCCGATCTTCCAGAACGAAGGGTGAGTGTGCTACCTGTTGATACACTGATTCTGACATCTTGCCTTCTGAATCTCAATTTCCTTTGAAAAGATTACTGAAGCAGTAAGCAGTGGTTATGCAATACATAAATATAACTTGATCTGACCACGGCATCTGATATTATTCTGCATGTGGGCATTACAGACAAAGTTATAAATCTGAACATTAACCCATACATTGTGAGATGAATGGCTAAATGACTGACTAATAGAAACCATGTTGTAAGAGATGCAGGTACCACCCTGGAAAGAAAGTACATCACAAGTGGTGTCCATCAGGGTTTACCACCGTTTCCCATCCTGTTTGGAGGCAGGGATACCTGGAAACCAGGACTGAATTAGCTGTTCTCACTGTAGTTTATCTCAGTAATTTTAATAAGCACACATGATTTAAAACAGAAGTTACAGACTGAATTAGCAAAGTTCATAAGAAGTGTATTTGTGCCTGTCTGATGTATAGATAGGTAGATTTTAATTTGAAAAGCAAACTAAAGCTTGATTTATCAAGGCTGGCACAGCAGAAATAATATAAATGTGGGTATAGTATTGCCACTGAAGGTTTTACTAGAAAGGAAAACAGCAGTAAGTAAACCTAGGGGGGTAATACAGAAGAGAAATAAAGTAAGAACAAGGGTGAGAGAAGAAGGGAGGAGATAAGCAGTCAGGGAAATGTGCATTTAGTCCTTCAGTATTGCTTCTAGACTTTAGTAAGTATATTATTTTGTGAATTGTAGAGAGATAACTTGATTTTTTTTTTCAAATGGTCCAATATTCATGGCAGCTGAAATACAAAATTCTAGAGCTCCACTGAAGGAAATGAGTTAAGGCCTTAATGAAAAGGTTTCAATGCTGCAAACAAGGGAATACACAACATTAAGGGTGAGACTCCATTAAACCATTTAATGACGGGCAGTGACCCAGATTCAGCAGTTTAAGGATGCTTGTTAGGAAGATGGCCTTTAAGGCTGTGGGTAGCCATTTGACTTTGTTTACCATTTGAGAGTGGCATTTCTTTCCTATTGAAGCAACCATAAATGATAGATTTGTTTTTGTTTAGTTCACATTGTAGCTTCACATTATTTATGTCAGACTTATTTATTAGGAAAACTAATGACTACTCAGGTAATTGTTTGTTGAATTTGGTAATGTCAAGTATGAAGCACTGAATGTGCTTGCTGTCAGTAAGATCTGCTACATTATTTTTTAAGGAAAAGCACGCCCTGAAAGCACTTTTTTGTAGGAGGGCTGCACTCCACCTTGCACTGTTACTTTCTGTGTCAGCTTCAATGCACTGCAGTCCCACAACACAGGTCTCTTCAGCATGCATGTTTCTATGCATGCCCAATGCCTGCTACAGCAGTTTAATGAGCTGCGTAGTGTGCCCTCATTTCTGTCCTTCTTGCACTTGCTGGGGGTTGGACTGCAATGGACAGAGTTGCCATCTATCTCTCCAGGGTGTCTGGGCTATTCCTTTTCCAGCTCTTAGGAAACTAGTTGATCCTGGGGCATCTAGAATGCAGTCAGGTCAAAGGATGTAGATGGGTGGAGTATATCTAAATAGGTTTAGAGGATCATAGGTGTGTACTAGGCTTATGACCACTAGGGTCTTTTTAAGCTTAGCCATGCATCCCAAATCACTGACAAGTTCTGGTACGCTTGATAAGTGTAGGCATGGACTTGGGAGATGAAACATTTAAAGCAGGGACCTGAGAGATAAATAAAATTACAAGCTGGCTGTGTCCGTTAGATGCAAAGGTGCCAAACCAGGAATGAATTACCTGTTCCCCATCCAACTGTACAAAATAACTTGAATTGAGTCAGGGAATAACTCTGCTTCACATGACTGGGAGCCTGTTTCAGAAAAGGGGTAGTCTCTAGGACCCATACCTGTCTCTCCAGCAGGTCCTATTTATTTATATCACAGGCAAGGTTTAAGTCTTTAAAATGGGTAATTCTAGTGCTACTTGTTTTGTGGATATGCAGGAGGTCCATCAGATTGGGGTCAGACAATGCCTTCTCTGCCAGTCATAGATTTCCCCTCAACAGCTTGTAGGAGACAGAATACAGGGTTAGAGCTTTGAGGCGGTCTACATAGGACATGATACTTAAGCCCGGTATTCTTTTAGTGTGGAACATCTGTGGACGTTCCGACTGTTAAATGCACCCAGTAAGGTACATACCAAAGGGGTCATTGCACACAATAACAGGTCTGATGAATGCTGAATATAGTGGAGCAATGACCTCTCTGGACCTAGATGCCATACCTGTGTTTATAAGTTACACAACGCAGAATGATTTCTTCACTACTATAAACATGTGATGGTCAAAGGATAGATTACTGTCTATGTGTAACCCCAGGTCCCTGACTATTGAGTTGACGCCTATGGGTGTGCTGTCCATATGACAGTTACCAGGGTGGATGACTTCCTAAAGGATACTATCCTGCATTTCTTGGCATATAGTTTTTAGTCAATAGCCCTGTCAAAAGTTATTTGTTTGTGCCAGCCCTTCTTGGAGAATATTAGTGTTGGTGGGGGATTGTATGACAGCTCGCAATTTGGAATTGACTGCAAACTTGGTCATACAGTGGGGCCTTGACTTCACAGAGGTAAATGTGAAAAAGGAGTGGTCCCATGACTGATGCGTCAGGAACTCTACTTGTAACTAGCCTCTATTTAGAGATGGACTCCTGAATTCTGCGTCTATATTACATAATCAAACTTTTTAAAAGTTCAAACGTCATATGGTCGACACCATATGATCGAACTTTTAAAAGTTAGAAAATGTAATAAACCAATAAAAACCCTACCCGAACGGTTTAAGCAGGGGGGCAACACCCCTTGCACACCGAATGTGGGGGGCTATGCCCCCCACACCCCTCTGCTCTCTAAATATACCAACTCCGAGATCGCACTACAGTGCAGAAAAAGGAAATCTTCCCATTCCGCACTGTATGGAGATCTCCGTTGAAATGTTCGAACTTTTAAAAGTTTGATCATATGGTGTTGACCATATGACGTTCGAACTTTTAAGAGTTCGAGAACATGACATAGACCCTGAATTCTAACTTCTTGAGCTCTGTCTGTGAGCTAGCTGGTTATCCACCAGGTGACAAAAGGGCTTATACCTACCCAAGCAGGATATTGTGTCAAATGCCTTGGCTAGGTCAAAGTAGGCAGAGTGAACCATTTTGCCCTCATCCATTGCTTTGAAGACCTCAAAGTAGTCCACCAAGCTGAGTAAGCATGACCTGTCCTTGATGAAACCTAGTAGAGTTGGGTCCATGTCTAGAGGTTTCCTATGTCATTACTGATCATTTTCATGATAATTCTTTCCATGGCTTTGTATAAGAAATTAGTGAGACTTATGGGTTTCTGTGCACAGGGATGACTGTTGCTGTTCTCCATTTGTCGTTCATTAATCCTGTTTGGATGCTATGGTTAAATAGCAATTCCAGAGGGCCTGATATGCCATGTTTCAGGCTATTTAGAAGGCATCCTGGCATATTGTTTGGGACATATTTACAGTAAGCCATGGCTTTTGCTGAAACACAAGAATTACAATTAGACAAATCTGATTTTTTTTTGCATTTTTAGAGTAAAGGAAAAGGTGATTTCAGACGAAAAGAGAGTGTAAGTTGTCTTCTTATTGGAGTAATAGTAACCAAAAAGATGACATATTAAATAACAGGTATTTTGGCAATGTTGCTTCATATGAAGGGGTGTGTGAGGGGACTAGCCACTCAAATCAACCAGGTAAACATACATATGCAATATACATATATATATTATATACACACACACACACACAGATACATGTGTGTGTGTTTGGGTGCGTGGATGTGTGTGTACAAGTACATACTGGCATATCTAAATACATAAGCACTTGAAACATGTGATCTATGCTGGCAGTTCAAAAGTCAACATAGTGAAAAAACCCAAAACATAACAAAAAATGCTGTTTCCTTTTATGATATGCTAACCAAAACCCTACTACTAAATTCAGACATACTTTCCATAACGCTAACACTGCACAAGACATTCAGACAGACACCGCATACAGCAGCACACATGCACAACACTGAATCTCTCACCTAGTCCTGACTCTGACCATAACCCGCAAACACTTGCACACACACTCCAACCTCTAATAACAAAACATTTAATATAAGTTTTAATACTAAAATCGCAAACCCTCATTTACCTAACACACACGTACTCAATCTGCTGACATCTGCAACACTCAATAATCAGAGCTCACAAGCAACTTCCTAACCAGTTCACTCTGAAATAATCTGCCAGTTAGGTTCATAGGTTAGTACTAAGATGACTGCCCTTGCAAGCCATTTTAAGCCTAGCCAATTAGGCCCTTGTGAGACTCAAACCCTGCACCTTGTGTTTGAAAGGCAAACATCTTAACCATTAGGCCACCCTCCCAACCCCAAAGTGAATGACACCCATGTGCATGTGTCTATGTATATATGCGTATTCAAATTTCACAACTAGTTATCAGTGTATAATACATTGTAAAATATTAATGCTATATGTCCATGCAGCACATCTTTCAGAGACTACCACCTCACCTAACTCAATCATTCTTGACCACAATCCACTGTGATATTCCTTCAGAAATGTCCAGTTGCGTTATCATTGCTATGGCCAACCCCATTAGGCCTTAATTTGGGCATCTGAAAATGTGTAGAATCTCCACTGCTTCACCAAAACTATCAGCTGTATTAAGGGTGAAATTTGAATATGGTGTTTCTCTTAGAAAACTGGCTATTGCAAAAAAAAAAAAAAAAAAAAAGAACAAATAATACTGTGACAAGTATCCTTTAATGAATGCAAAAGACAAGAACAACTGGAATCCAAAAACGTACCACGGAGCCCTTGTACCAGCAACAACAAGTAGGTAGTCTTAACGAATTTATTTATCACAAACGTTTTCGCCGCACAAAGGTGCAGCTTCCTCAGAGAAAACAAATTAACAATGAGGTAAAAGTGCACGCCCCTTTTATACAAAGCAAAAGGGAAATGACAACATGATAAGGTGAAACTCATTGTAGTAATTGGTAAACAAGTAGAAGCCTTCACAAGAACAACTTGTTCCTCAAAGAGAAAATGCAGACATTAATTCATGTTAATAATAAGCATTTCAAAGTGTGGAATGTTACCAAAGAAATAAACATAAAATTTAAAATGACATATTTAAAATTCTTAAAATATGTGGAAGAAATCATAACATTAAAGTAAAAATTCAACATAAAAAGTCATTCAAATAGCAACTCATAAAAAAGTAAGTATAATATGCAGTAATGGATTAAATCTTAGTAAAAAAGTAATGGTAATCCATTATAAGTATAAACCATAATGAGCAACTGTGCACCTTAAAGATATTATTGTATAAACAACAATAATAACTAAAATCTAGGCAATATTTAACATGAGAGGTGCTACAACAAAGGCACGTCACATGAAGTCAGAAACAAAAAAATTTTGTATGTTTTAAAAAAAAGTCTTTATATATGCATAAGAAAGTAAGGAATATCTACAAAGGGGGGTACTACCTTAAATAGCTCCTCAATTTGAGTACTGCTGAGATGTTACAGTTTTCGTTTAAACCCGGGTAGCAAAATGCGTCTAAACGCAGTTGCCACTCCAGTTCACGTACTTCTAAGAGTAGAGTTATTGGGCCTCCCCGGATGTTGTTGGTCACTTGATCTATGGCCATAAACGAGAAAGAGTGCCCAGGGTGGTTGGCAATGTGTTTAGCCAAAGCGTTAACGTCAGAGTTTTTCTTAATTGCATACATGTGCTCATAGACACGGTCCCTAAGTCTGCGATCAGTCTTTCCCAGATAAAATGAGGGACAGCAATCACAAAGAGCCAGGTATACAACCGATCTACTTTCACAGTTGAGTGGAGCTTGGATTAAAAACTTCCTGTCCCTTATAGTGTAGGTCTGCCCTACCTTCATTTTGTAACACCAGTTGCAAAAACCACATGGGTACATCCCTGTGCGCCTGTTAAAGGTTTTTTTAGTTAGGTCCCTCTGTAGAAGTTCCTTAAGATTGTTGTTTCTCTTGAAGACAAAATTAGGAAGGGGCCTAATTTCTCAGAGAGGCCAGGACTCCCCAAGATAAATTGCCAGTTTTTCTTAATCAATGCAGTGGTAGTCTGAGTGTTAAGACTAAATGTGTGGACGTAACTGATGGCAAAATCGCGTACATGGTTGGTCAGAGAGATGTCATTAGGAGAGGGGGAACACTCAATAGGTGACAATAGTGTGTTGTTAGAACTAAGGTCAAGTAGTACATGGCTTTGCAAGATAGGTTTATAAACCCTGTTTATCCTTTTGGCTGTAACTTCAAGCCTAATTTCATCAATGAGATTCCTCGGGTAACCCCTATTAAGGAACATGTTACACAAAAGTGTGCATTCGTTCTGAAAGGTGTCAAAATCACTACACATTCTAACAGCCCTGACCATTTGGCCCTTCACAACAGATTTCTTTTGTTTGAAGGGATGGTGGCTTGTGAAGTGCAGGAACGAATTACAGTAAGTTGGCTTTCTGTAAACACAAGATGTGTAGGTGTTCCCTTCCTTTCTCAACTTTACATCGAGGTAATCGATTTCTACAGGTGAAAAATTAGAAGTGAATTTCAAGAAGTCAGTAGTACCATTTAGAAACTGTAAGAAGTCTACGGCTTCAGTGTCATTACCATGGAAGAGGATGAAAATATCATCCAGGTAACGTGTGTAAAATTTCACTGTCTGCATCCTTTCACTGGAAAAAGGAAGTTCTTTTCCCAAAACCCATAAAGAAGTTGGCGACTGAGGCCCCACAAGGCGAGCCCATCGCCACGCCTTTTTCTGTAAAAGTAATCCTTATCAAAAGGAAATAATTACATGAAAGGACTATGTCCAAGACTTCTGTAACCAAGTCAATTTCAGTCTGTGGTGCTCCACAGTCTAAAAGCAGGAGGGAAATCCATTCCACAGCTTCTTGGTGTGGAATGGAGGTGTATAAGTCAACAACGTCGATGGTGAGAAAGTTATTCCCATCATCGAACGGAATGTTGTTAAAGTTGTCTAAAAAAGACCAGGAGTCTTTACATACACCCCGAAGGTCCTTCAGGTATTTAGACAGGATAGTGTCTACCAATCTGGCGCTGGGATATGTCATAGATGATCTACCATCAACCAGCGCACGCATGGGGGGATTATTGACATCCTTATGGACCTTGTGGATGCCAAACATGACTGGAATTTTTGTCATAGAGATGTCGATGTAATTGTAAGTTTCTATGTCAATCTTACCCTGCAAGAACAAGTCACGGAAGGCGCCTCATCATACTATGGAGTGCGGTGTATTTCATTGAGAGAAGCAGGGGAATAGGCAGGTGTGTTAAGGACATCGAGCATTTTTTCGTTATAGAGTGAATTGTCCATAATTACAAGTCCACCCCCTTTATCAGGTTTGACTACTCGAACTGGGTAATGGCATAATTCATCTAAGAGGAGACTTGTTCTTTAGTAATGTTATACCGTGGAGTTTCGGTATAACTATTACATTTTAAAGGAATGTCTGATGTCTGCTTCACAGATCCTTTCAAAAAGCTGGAGAGAAGGGTGGATGGGGGGGTTATACACACTCGGTAGTTTGAGAGAATCATGTGGCAAGGCAACTTCATTGCTAAACAGTAACTTGAAATTTAACTTTCGGACAAAGCATTTTAGTTCAATAAGTTCCTTGGATATGTCACCCATTTTACTAGGGACAAATGTGTAACCAAGGGAAAGTAACTCAACTAATTCCTCCCTTAGTTCCAAGTCTGTGAAATTGTAAATAGTGAAGTCCCCTTTACGGTTAAGTATAATTCTTGGGCCTTGATGTAGGAAACAAGGGTTAAGGTCAGCAGTCATGGTGAAGGAGGAAGAGACACCTGCTGTGTAAGAGAAATGAGAGTCCGAACAGTCAAGAACTGAGAGACCAGGGGAAGCTTCTTCCGCTTCTATCTCTTGTTGTGAAACTGTCGGTGGTTGCGTTGCCTAAAAACTGTTGTTGTTTTTGTTAGTATTGGTCCTATTTGTGTTGGTGTTATTATTGCCTTGATTACCCTTCTTAAACCCTTTAATCCTGTCACTGCGTCTAGGGCCTACCTCGTCCACTCCTACCTCATCTTCGTGAAAGTGAGGGCTGGCCGAGGCAGGGTGGGGTGCAGGGTTAGGATGTTCTTGGTGGGTACTAGTAGTAGTGTTGTGAGATTCAGAAGCCTGTAATTTAGGATATGCAACGTTATCCTGATAAGCCAATCTGTCTCTGACTAATTTTTATTTTGTTAAGCTTTAGTTTGACAAGAAGCGTGTTAATACTAGAAAGTGCGGTCATAGTCGAACCTGTACCTTACAAAATTCAAGTCTGCTTTAATCTCCTTGTCTAAAACATCAATCTCCTTCAGGAGAACACAAACATGTTGGTTATAATGTTTCACAATAAGCTGTAACAGGTCTAAACCTTGCTGTTGAAATAAGTCTTTTAAGTCACAAAGGAAATTGTTGTTGTTGATTAAGCCTGAAGGAGAAAAAGTACTACGTAGACCTTTTGGAACAAGTTTCTCATGAATGCACTGGTTAAAGTAACCAATCTCAAGCTGTAACTTTTTAAGTTTGAGAATTTTACTGTCAAAGATCTTTAGTTTATTAGACAGTGACTCATTACTTGAAATAGTATCATGCTGATCAGCTGTACTTTCCATAGGGTTAGAAAAAACAAAGTTGTCAGTATTTGTCATCCATTCAGAAAAAATGAATGGAGCATTCACATTGTCAGTCTGGCCTGAAAAAGAGCCAGTGTTAACAGCTGCAGCTATACGTAAAGAAGAAGTTGCAGGCCCAGTGGGCCAGGCAGAGTTAGTTGTATTGTAATTAACTGAATGTTCTCCACTACTGTTAATGTCTGCACCTAATAAAAGGGCAGGAATACCATTAGGAAAAGTACCTGTAGTTGCCTCCAATCTTGTACCACTGTTGACAAGGCCAGCAGATGTAGATGTAGAAGGCGGTGGTGCATTATGTCCATTTGCAGAGTGAAAAGGTTGTCCTGCCGGTATTAGAGAACCAGAGTTCGCCTGTGTAGTATTAGTGGCTGGAGAGCCTTGAGTAGATAAAGGTATAGAAGCTACCTGGCGGTTCCTGTTGCCATTAATACCTTCCAGTAAGTCAAAGCGTGCATTAAGCTTGTCGAGTCTTTCCGACAATGAAATCAGCAAGGCAGGCACATCAAGAAGTGGATTAGACTGCTTCCTTCACTCCAGAATTAGGAGATGCGAGGGCTGCTGGGACTAACAGGGCTCCCTGTGGCCATGAAAACAAACAGGCAAATGCAAAGACAAGAACAACTGGAATCCAAAACGTGCCACGGAGCCCTTGTACCAGCAACAACAAGTAGGTAGTCTTAGCAATTTATTTATCACAAGCGTTTTAGCGCAAAAGGTGCAGCTTCCTCAGAGAAAACAAATTAACAATGAGGTAAAGTGCACGCCTTTTATACAAAGCAAAAGGGAAATGACAACATGATAAGGTGAAACTCATTGTAGTAATTGGTAAACAAGTAGAAGCCTTCACAAGAACAACTTGTTCCTCAAAGAGAAAATGCAGACATTAATTCATGTTAATAATAAGCATTTCAAAGTGTGGAATGTTACCAAAGAAATAAACATAAAATTTAAAATGACATATTTAAAATTCTTAAAATATGTGGAAGAAATCATAACATTAAAGTAAAAATTCAACATAAAAAGTCATTCAAATAGCAACTCATAAAAAAGTAAGTATAATATGCAGTAATGGATTAAATCTTAGTAAAAAAGTAATGGTAATCCATTATAAGTATGAACCATAATGAGCAACTGTGCACCTTAAAGATATTATTGTATAAACAACAATAATAACTAAAATCTTATGGACAATTCACTCTATAACGAAAAAATGCTCGATGTCCTTAACACACCTGCCTATTCCCCTGCTTCTCTCAATGAAATACACCGTACCCATAGTATGATGAGGGGCGTCTTCCGTGACTTGTTCTTGCAGGGTAAGATTGACATAGAAACTTACAATTACATCGACATCTCTATGACAAAAATTCCAGTCATGTTTGGCATCCACAAGGTCCATAAGGATGTCAATAATCCCCCCATGCATGCGCTGGTTGATGGTAGATCATCTATGACATATCCCAGCGCCAGATTGGTAGACACTATCCTGTCTAAATACCTGAAGGACCTTCGGGGTGTATGTAAAGACTCCTGGTCTTTTTTAGACAACTTTAACAACATTCCGTTCGATGATGGGAATAACTTTCTCACCATCGACGTTGTTGACTTATACACCTCCATTCCACACCAAGAAGCTGTGGAATGGATTTCCCTCCTGCTTTTAGACTGTGGAGCACCACAGACTGAAATTGACTTGGTTACAGAAGTCTTGGACATAGTCCTTTCATGTAATTATTTCCTTTTTGATAAGGATTACTTTTACAGAAAAAGGCGTGGCGATGGGCTCGCCTTGTGGGGCCTCAGTCGCCAACTTTTATGGGTTTTTGGGAAAAGAACTTCCTTTTTCCAGTGAAAGGATGCAGACAGTGAAATTTTACACACGTTACCTGGATGATATTTTCATCCTCTTCCATGGTAATGACACTGAAGCCGTAGACTTCTTACAGTTTCTAAATGGTACTACTGACTTCTTGAAATTCACTTCTAATTTTTCACCTGTAGAAATCGATTACCTCGATGTAAAGTTGAGAAAGGAAGGGAACACCTACACATCTTGTGTTTACAGAAAGCCAACTTACTGTAATTCGTTCCTGCACTTCACAAGCCACCATCCCTTCAAACAAAAGAAATCTATTGTGAAGGGCCAAATGGTCAGGGCTGTTAGAATGTGTAGTGATTTTGACACCTTTCAGAACGAATGCACACTTTTGTGTAACATGTTCCTTAATAGGGGTTACCCGAGTAATCTCATTGATGAAATTAGGCTTGAAGTTACAGCCAAAAGGATAAACAGGGTTTATAAACCTATCTTGCAAAGCCATGTACTACTTGACCTTAGTTCTAACAACACACTATTGTCACCCATTGAGTGTTCCCCCTCTCCTAATGACATCTCTCTGACCAACCATGTACGCGATTTTGCCATCAGTTACGTCCACACATTTAGTCTTAACACTCAGACTACCACTGCATTGATTAAGAAAAACTGGCAATTTATCTTGGGGAGTCCTGGCCTCTCTGAGAAATTAGGCCCCTGTCCTAATTTTGTCTTCAAGAGGAACAACAATCTTAAGGAACTTCTACAGAGGGACCTAACTAAAAACCTTTAACAGGCACAGGGATGTACCCATGTGGTTTTGCAACTGGTGTTACAAAATGAAGGTAGGGCAGACCTACACTATAAGGGACAGGAAGTTTTTAATCCAAGCTCCACTCAACTGTGAAAGTAGATCGGTTGTATACCTGGCTCTTTGTGATTGCTGTCCCTCATTTTATCTGGGAAAGACTGATCGCAGACTTAGGGACTGTGTCTATGAGCACATGTATGCAATTAAGAAAAACTCTGACGTTAACGCTTTGGCTAAACACATTGCCAACCACCCTGGGCACTCTTTCTCGTTTATGGCCATAGATCAAGTGACCAACAACATCCGGGGAGGCCCAATAACTCTACTCTTAGAAGTACGTGAACTGGAGTGGCAACTGCGTTTAGATGCATTTTGCTACCCGGGTTTAAACGAAAACTGTAACATCTCAGCAGTACTCAAATTGAGGAGCTATTTAAGGTAGTACCCCCCTTTGTAGATATTCCTTACTTTCTTATGCATATATAAAGACTTTTTTTTAAAACATACAAAATTTTTTTGTTTCTGACTTCATGTGACGTGCCTTTGTTGTAGCACCTCTCATGTTAAATATTGCCTAGATTTTAGTTATTATTGTTGTTTATACAATAATATCTTTAAGGTGCACAGTTGCTCATTATGGTTCATACTTATAATGGATTACCATTACTTTTTTACTAAGATTTAATCCATTACTGCATATTATACTTACTTTTTTATGAGTTGCTATTTGAATGACTTTTTATGTTGAATTTTTACTTTAATGTTATGATTTCTTCCACATATTTTAAGAATTTTAAATATGTCATTTTAAATTTTATGTTTATTTCTTTGGTAACATTCCACACTTTGAAATGCTTATTATTAACATGAATTAATGTCTGCATTTTCTCTTTGAGGAACAAGTTGTTCTTGTGAAGGCTTCTACTTGTTTACCAATTACTACAATGAGTTTCACCTTATCATGTTGTCATTCCCTTTTGCTTTGTATAAAAGGCGTGCACTTTACCTCATTGTTAATTTGTTTTCTCTGAGGAAGCTGCACCTTTGCGTAAAACGTTTGTGATAAATAAATTCGTTAAGACTACCTACTTGTTGTTGCTGGTACAAGGGCTCCGTGGTACGTTTTTGGGATCCTTTAATGAATATAAGCTCCTTGTAAAGTGCTACAAGCTCTAACTACCTCTATTTAGATAAATAAATGCACTATGTGGATGGGGAGACCACTAACCACCAAGGCTAGATCTACTATGAGGATGGGGAGACCACTTAACCACCAAAGATAATTGTATTATGGGGATGGAGTAGACCACTAACCACCAAGGATAAATGTACTATGGGGATGGGGAGACCACTAACCACCAAGGATAAATTACTATGGGATGGGGAGACCAGTAGCCACAAAGGATAACATTACTATGGGGATGGGGAGACCACTGGCCACCAAGGATAAAGTTACTATGGGGATGGAGGAGACCACTAACTACCAAGAATAAATGTACTATGGGGATGGGGAAGACAACTAACCACCAAGGATAAATGTTCTATGCAGATGGGGAGACCACTAATCACCAAGGATAAATGTACTATGGGGATGGGGAGACCACTACCACCAAGGATAAATGTACTATGGGGATGGGGAGGCCACTAACAACCAAGGATAAATGCACTATGTGGATGGGGAAGACCACTAACCACCAAAATAAATGTACTATGGGGATGAGGGAGGCCACAAACTACCAAGGATAAATGTACTATGGGGATGGGGAGACCACTAACCACCAAGGATAAATGAACTATGGAGGAGACCAGTAGCCACCAAAATTAAATGTGCTATGGGGATGGGATAGACAACTAACCACCAAGGATAAATGTACTATGCAGATGGGGAGACCACTAATCACCAAGGATAAATGTACTATGGGGATGGGGAGACCACTACCACCAAGGATAAATGTACTATGGGGATGGGGAGGCCACTAACAACCAAGGATAAATGCACTATGTGGATGGGGAAGACCACTAACCACCAAAATAAATGTACTATGGGGATGAGGGAGGCCACAAACTACCAAGGATAAATGTACTATGGGGATGGGGAGACCACTAACCACCAAGGATAAATGAACTATGGAGGAGACCAGTAGCCACCAAAATTAAATGTACTATGGGGATGGGATAGACAACTAACCACCAAGGATAAATGTACTATGGGGATGGGAGACCACTAACCACCAAGGATAAAGTTACTATGGGGATGGGGGAGACCACTAACTACCAAGAATAAATGTACTATGGGGATGGTGGAGGGCTACTAACCACCAGGAATAAATGTACTAGGGAGATGGGGGAGACCACTAACCACTAAGGATAACTGTACTATGGTTATGGGGAGACCACAAGTGTTACGGGACAAGTCCAGCTTATTAAAATGTATATTAATTTCAGTTTATTAATGATGCTATAATATGACTGTTAAAAAGCAAATATAATTTGTATGCAGGGCTTAGAAAAATACAGCTTCATAAGCCCACAAGTTTTGCTGTTTTTTTTACTGCATTCTTTTAGTGTGTAATAAGTGAGAATAGTACGTGTTACATGAAGTGAGGCATGTAGCTATACAAAAAGGAATTTGTTAGCCTGACTCCTCCAGGCTAAGAGTGCATTGTTGCTAAAGCAGGTTTGAAACATTCAAGGTCAGAAACAAGACCCTTTGGAAGCAGGTGAATCATGTATAGGAAGGTGTTCACGTGAAGTCTAAAGCAAAAATCACGAGGGATGAGAACATTTGCAAAGTTTTCTATAGGACACAGTCATTATAACGTCATGAAACTGCATGAGCAGTTTGATAAGAAAATGTATACAATTACAGCTTTTGTATGTAAAGTGAGAATGCTTCATCAAGAATTATGAAGACTAACTCCCAGCGCTGTAAGAATAAAATTTCTGTTTGCACATCCTGATGTGTTGTTCCTGACTAAAGGCATATAAGGTAAATTCTTAATGTTATTTATTTATGACTTTAAAAATTTGGTGCCATACTCTGGATCTGAACTTTGGTATTGCTGCAGGGCAGTTCTGGAATAGGACCCATCACAGATTTTCTGTGAATTCCACACTGCTTTGTATGGAATAGTAGATGTGCAGCTATTCAGGGTGTGCAACCATACTAGCCTTGGCAGGGAAATTAATTTGTAAGGGAAAAGGGTGGGTTTGTGTTTTTTTTTTTCCTTTTTCTCTTTTAGACAATTTTAGCAAAATGTAGAATAAGTGAATGACAGTGTTTGTAGAATAAATGCATAACTGTGTTTGTAGTACAAGTGCATGACTTTGTTTTTGTTTGACTGAGTGGTTGTAAGATATACAAGTAATAGTGGGAGGACCCCACAGTAAATGAGTATAGTAAATGTATGTGCGCATACAGTAAAGGACAAATGAACACAAGGAGGCGCCTTGTGTCGAGGGTGGTACCCTCAGGCTTGAAAGGTAAGAAGTATGTGAGATGTTTTTTATTCTGTCACTGTATGAATGTATGAGAGAAAGAAAGGAAAAAGTTAAAAGCTAAAAATAAAGTTAAAACAAGTTCATGAGCCCACCGCATGATTGGGACGTAGACTGTAAAGTTAAAACAAGTTCATGAGCCCACCGCATGATTGGGACGTAGACTATAAAGTTAAAACAAGTTTATGAGCCCACCGCATGATTGGGACGTAGACTATAAAGTTAAAACAAGTTTATGAGCCCACCGCATGATTGGGACGTAGACTATAAAGTTAAAACAAGTTCATGCGCCCAGTGCATGATTGGGAAGTAGACTATATACTGTTAAAACAAATTCATGAGCCTACCGCATGATAGGACGTAGAGCTATGCGTTGTTAAAATAAATTCATGAGCCCAAAAGCACGTTGGGACTTAACAGTATGATTATGTGAAAGTACCCTCAGAGGGTCTGAAAGAGTGGTCAGTTCTGACTACAGTACCTATCCGTCCCATTATCCCTATCGCAATGCTGGAGCTGTAACTTTTGAGCTCACGCAGGGACAAAAGCAAGGGGGTGCTGTGGGAAAAGGCTGATCGAAACCTCTCCTCTGTTGCTGCACGGTGACAGACTTCCTACCCTTCCCTCCCTGTATGGTGTGTGGATTACTACAGTTATTTTCTATCTTCGGAATTGCCAGGATCCAGGAGTTGTAAGGCAAGCCTAACATTTTTATTACTGATTTACAAAATAAGAAAAATAGGAGCAAAGATAAGCAAATAAGATCAAATCCCTGAAAAGGGAATGCCTGCATGTTTTATGTATTTTAACTATGGGAAGGAAAGTTGTAAATATCTGCATGACTGGTTTCAACGTACTAAGAATTGTGCTGGCGGGGTATTTCCATTAAATGGAACTTATGATAAGACTAAATTGCTGACATTGAAAGGTATTTTGGAAGAAAAGCAAAGTAAGTGGGGAACAAATGACAGCATTTTATTTTTGGTATAGTAAAGCACTTAAAAGGGAAAAGGACTCAGCATTAAGAGGGTTGCAGGATGTTAATAAGAAATTGTTGCAACAAGTAAAAGAGGTTAAAAAGGCAGTACAGACCAGTAAAAATGGATCCCTTTATCCTGTCTTAGCAGGTTTAGAATAAACTGATGATGGCCCAAAAGCAGAAACTTCTAAAGAGGATGATAATCCTCCAGTAGTCACTGCACCACCACCCCCATATGCACCAGTACTGGTACCTCCTGTACAAGACTCCGTTGTTTCTCAGACTCCTACCTTTCGTTCTACTGTCCATTGCACACCCAGTTATACATCTCAGACTGGTTCCTCTGTCTAATCTTCATCTTTTGAACAGGCATCTGCAGTCAAGGGGGTTCTTCTTCCTATCCTTCACAGATAGCTTCTACTTCCCCAACAGGGGCATTAGTAATTGACACTCCTGTATCTCACCATACACGCTCACAAGACAAAGTACAACAAGAAGAGAGTACAGCCTCTGGAGGGGATCTATTGGCACCTCTCAGGGAAATTTTAGGGGCTAAAAATAGGGAACTTGTTCATCGTCCTTGGAACCCTGCTGATTTGCATACTATGTCTAAAAATTTTCCAAATATTAGAGAAGATCCATTAAAATTCAAAGAATTAAATACTATAATAGAATGCTACAATCCTACTTTGACAGATTTAAATCAACTGTTGAGGGTAGTTACTACAGATGAAATAAGAAAGCAGTTACTGGAAAAGGCTGAAATAACAGTTTTCAGTGTCATAGGAAATGCATTAATAGATAAACAAAAAGCATTGTCAAACAAGATTACAGATGTGTGTCAAGTTAGGACTGACTGGTCTAAAATACAGGCATGTAAACAAAATAAAGGGGAAGCCCCTGCAGACTACTTGAGTTGCCTTAAAACAGTATTTGCTAGACATTCAGGAATACCAGACCCAGAAGAGCAAGCTAAGTCAGCTATTGCATCAGCCTTTGTGCAGGGTCTGCAAGCCCCTGTAGAAAATCAAATAAAGCAGGCGCTCATAGACTGGCAAGGGAAGGACTTAGAGTCTTTATTAAGTGCTGCAAATCACGGTACAGAGTATCAGGAAAAACGAAGGAAGGATACTGGAGGATAAGCTGTTAACTTTACAAATCAGGCAGCTGGAAAACCCAAGGGGTCGAGGTAGAAGCAGGGGAAGGGGGTAGAGGAATTGCTAGAGGATTTAACAAAAGTGCTGGTCGAGGGGAACAAGGTGCAGCTGGTTGGCAACAATGATCTGGCAGTGCCCCTCCAGCTTCATCTAATACATCTTGCTTTAACTGTGGAGAAGCAGGACAATGGAGAGGGGAGTGCCCACACAGGCAAATGCAGAGAGCCCAAGATACTTGGACTGAGTGGCAACCAAATTATAATAATGCAGTTTTTCCTCCACCACCTCCTCAGACTGGAAGGAGTCAAGAAGCGCCATACTGACTAGGTCAAAAAATAATACAGAAGTGAATCTTAACCCTCTACTGCCAATAGATCAAAATGGGCCCTACGTTAAGATGAAAATAAATTCAAAGAAAACCCCATTTCTGGTGGACACTGGAGCTACTTAGGTCAGTGCTAAAAATTACTTCAGATAATCAAATACCAGTATCAGAAAAGAAAGTAAAGGCAGTTGGAGTAACAAATACTACGGTTAGGTATTTTGTTTCAGAACCCATCCCCATTTCTTTAGGTCCAATCTAAGAAAAGCATTCTTTTCTTCTGAGTACTACTGCACCAGTAAACCTACTAGGAAGAGATTTGTTATATAAGCTGGGTTGTACTATTTACTGTACCCCATAAGGGGTGTATCTAAATGCTCCAACAGAATTGGGAGGGGAAAGTATTGGCAGTTTTAGCAGAAGCTGAGGAACAGCCTGCTGGAAACATATAGACAGATGGAGAGTTACTACAGCAGGTACCTGCCAACTTGTGGGCTAAGCATGCAAACGAAGTAGGTATACTGAAATCAGCAGAACCAGTAAAAAATAAAATTAAATCCATTACAACCTCTTCCTAGAGTTTCACAATATCCACTAAAGCCAGAAGCAGAGCAGGGAATCAAACCTGTAATTCAGTCTCTAATATAGCAAGGAATATAGACCAGGGAACCAAACCTGTAATTCAGTCTCTAATACATCAAGGAATAATAATACTAGGTAAAAGCCCTTGTAATACTCCTATTTTTCCAGTGAAAAATCCAGGAAATGATACTTATAGATTTGTTTAAGGGCTGTAAATAATGCAGTGCTACCTACTTTTCCTGTTGTTCCAAATCCAGCAACAATACTGAGTTGCATACCACCTACAGCTAGTTACTTTTCTGTGATAGATTTATGTTCAGCATTCTTTTCTATACCTATTCACCCTGACAGTCAGTTTCTGTTTGCTTTCACTTATCAGGGACAGTAATATACATGGACACAGTTGCCACAAGGATATACTGAATCGCCTTCATTATTTTCTCAAATTCTAAAAAAAGATTTGGAGAATGCAACATTTCCGGGTGGGTCTGTGTTAGTACAATATGTAGATGATTTACTAATATCATCAAACTCCTTTCAGCAATGTCAGCAGTATACCTTGCATCTTCTGACTATCCTTGCAGAAAAGGGACACAAAGTGTCTAGAGAAAAACTACAATTCTGGTCATCTCAGGTACGTTATCTTGGTCATTTAATTTCCCAGGGAAGCAGGCAAGTGTTAATCTCGTATTGACGCAATATCTAAGGCCCCATGTCTGACTACTCAGAGACAGCTTAGGTCTTTCCTAGGTATGACAGGATACTGTAGACAGTGTATCCCTAATTATGCAGAAATTGCCAAACCTTTGACAAATCTTTTAAAGCAGAATACACTAGAGCCTCTCCTTTGGATGAAGAGGAAAATTCATTTCAGAACTTGAAGCAGGCTTTAGCTACTGCCTCAGCTTTGGGGTTACCAAATTATAATAAACCTTTTATTTTATTTTGTCATGAAAGAATCGGATTCACTCAAGGAGTACTTGCACAAACACATGGGGACAGCTACTGTCCATTGGCTTATTACAGCACAGCACTTGATTCTGTTGCAAAAGGTTTTCCACCTTAAGGGCAGTTGTCACTGCTGCCATTTTAGTTAATCTGGCACAATCGTTGGTACTTGGGCATGATCTCACAGTAGCTGTCCCTCATTGTGTATCATCTCTTTTGCTTAAAATGAAAACTCAACCACTCTCGACTGCACGTCTAACTAGATATGAACTTACACTTCTTTCTGATCCATCTATTTCTCTGATCCGCTGTCCTGTTCTAAATCCTGTATCTCTGTTGCCTACTGCTGAGGATGGTGAAGAGAGTGATTGTGTGTGTGTAACTAACCATTTGCCTTCTCCTAGGGAGGACTTAAAGGACACTCCTATACCCAATGCTGACATGCATCTGTTTGTCGATGGTTCCTGTGGAAGAGATCAAACAGGAAAGCTGATCCCAGGAATAGCAGTCTACACCGAGGAAACAATATTGTTGCAACAAAGATTAGAGGGTGTTCACTCTGCTCAAATAGCTGAGCTAGTGGCTTTACAAAAAGCCTGTGAGTTAGCCAAAGACAAGGAGGCCAATATTTTTACAGACAGCTGTTATGCTTTTGGGGTGGTACATGACTTTGGACAACTTTGTAGAGAGAGAGGGGTTTTAACCTCTTCAGGAAATCAAATTAAAAATTTAGGGTACATAAAATCATTGTTAGATGCACTTTTGTTACCTAAAAAGCTGTCTGTAATCAAATGTTGTGCACATCAAAAAGTGATAAATGTTGTTACAAAAGGTAACAACTTAGCAGACCAAGCTGCTAAACAAGCAGTAGTGAATTGTTGTAAACATCTTTGTATGCTGACAGCAGTAATGATGTGTTTGATTTTGCAAAATTGTCAGCCTTTCAAGCTGAAGCATCACAGGGAGAAGTTCTGAGGTGGCTCAAGGTTTGCGACATGGGTAAGCTTCCACCCATGCTGAGAACATACACACTATCACCAAAATAAATTGTAAATTATTAGTCTTAGGCATCTGGATGAAGTCTAGCTGTATGTTAACAAAAGGTCACCAGGGTGGAGGTAAACATGCAGATTTGATGTTGGCATGTTTATTTACATTATACTCTAAACATATACTACAACTTTGTACATACTGAAGTATCAAAGAGGAGACATGAAGGGCATACCAACTTTGGGTAATTTGATTAAATAAAGCTGTCTTACCTGTATAGGCTGGTAAATGATATGCCCTTACTAGGTAAGGTAGCAAAGAGGCAGGCGCCACCAGTCGGCTGTCCGGATGTCCCAATATACCATTAGAGGATTTTTTACATCCATCCTTGAGCCACCTCAGAACTTCTCCCTGTGATGCTTCAGCTTGAAAGGCTGGCAGTGAGGACCTCATACTCATCAATGCTAAGGGAAGGGCTTTGGCCCACTTTAAGTGGGTTTCAGCACAAATCTTCGAAATTTTATTTTTAAGTGTCCTGTTTACCCTTTCCACTAATCCAAGATGACTGGGGATGATTAGGACAGTGAAGATTCAACTTGGTATTAAAAGCTTTACATAACTCAGATTATTATTAAAATGAGTTATCTGGTCACTATTAACAATGCTGGGTACACCGACTCTCAGTATATAATCAGATAACAATTTGATTGTTATCTGATTATATACTGAGATTCGGTATACCCAGCATTGTTAACAGTGACCAGGGAACTCATTTTAATAATAATCTGTTTAAAGAGTTATGTAAAGCTTTTAATACCAAGTTGAATCTTCACTGTCCCAATCATCCCCAGTCATCTGATGAGTATGAGGGCCTCACTGAATGCCACCAGGAAATTGAGTCCATATGAGATATTAATGGGGAGACCCATGGCCTTTCCAGCTACCCCCTCCAGTGTGAAATGCTGATTTAACTTTGTCAGATGATGCTATGATTTCTTATTCTAGGAGACTCCTCAAAATTTTGCAGCAATATCATTGAACAGTAAGAGCAGCGTTACCAAAGCCTCATGACCAACCCTGCCACCAACTACAACGAGGTGATTGGGTTTATGTTAAAACTTTTCAGAGGAAAAACTGCCTGAGCCCAAGGTGGAAGGGGCCTTTCCAGGTCCTACTCACCACTGTAACCGCAGTTCACTGTGCAGGACTACCAACGTGGATCCATTCATCTCACACTGCAAGACGATCTGTCATGTAGGGACCCCAGACGAATCATCGCAGCCAACAAAGGGAGATCGAGATGTGACAGATAAATCATCTGCCCAGTGAGAAGGTCAACTGCAGTAGCAGTCCATGATAAATCCAGTGACAACAGGTACTTTTGCTTTGTTTCTGTTGCTGTTCCCTTCTATAAACTGGTCGAGAGAAAACAGTTTTTTGCTGGTCCTTCGACAATATGCCAAAAATCTAAACAAAACAAACTGCTGGATATGTTCGCATATACCTCATCATTCCAAGGCAGAAATTCCCATGATACCCATCCCTGCATCACAGGTGTCATTTGAAAAGGACCTTAATGACATCAGCTTAACCTGGCATAATGTAACTGATTTTTCAAAGGTTGTCTCTCTTCAACTTGCAACCACACAACATGGAGACACATGTTATGCCAGAAATGGGACTGCACCAGTAGGAAAAAGCAAATGTAATGACACCAGGCATGAAAGTTTGTTAGACTCTTTGCATTTAAAAAGCTATGACTGGGGGCATGGCATGGGCATGATAAGTGACCGTTACTACATCTGTGGTAATCGTGCCTACCCCTGGTTGCCTACAGACTGGTCTGGATGTTGCTTTATAGGCTACATTACTCCTGTTATTCAACATTTCGAACACTCACCAGCAGGGAGACTGAGAAAAAAGCAAGCAATCCACTGGACTGAGCAAGTATTTTCAATTTTTAATCCTGGGTATGGAGTGCAAAGGACAATGCTTGAAATCACCATACTTGCTCAAATTCTACAAGAGATGGCCAACAAAACTTCACATCAGGATGGCAAATCCAGAAATGACTGAAATGTGAACTGTCGTGTTAAAGAATCGAATGGCACTTGATATAATGCTTGCTGCAAAAGGGGGGTCATGTGCCCTCATAAGGAGTCATTGCTGTTCATATATTAGTGACTATCATGACGAACAGGAAAAACTGGCAAACTCCATGGAACAAAGGGCCAAAGAGTTGGACAGCACATCCAAAAATTGGACACCTTTGGATGGCTGGGTAGTATTTTTGGCAACCTGGGGACTAGCATAATCCAGGGTAATGTCATTGTACTTTATATTATATTTGCAATCATTTTAGCATTTTCTATTCTAAAGGCTGTGATTATAAGATGTTTAATCTCACCTGCACATGAAATGCCACTGCATGCACAAATCCATGACAGTTCTATTTTGACAAAAAAAATGATGATGACTACTATGACACTGAGGCATATTTTATCAAGTTAAGAAAAAGAAAAATATAATTACATGGTATGACACTGATAGTGTCAGAGGGAGAAAACTGTTATGGGACAAGACCAGCTTATTAAAATGTATATTAATTTCAGTTTAATAATGATGCTATAATATGATTGTTAAAAAGCAAATATAATTTGTATGCAGGACTGAGAAAAATACAGCTTCATAAGCCACAGTATTACTGTTCATTTTAAACTGCATTCTTTTAGTATGTAATGAGAGAATAGTACGTATTGCATGAAGTGACAGATGTAGTTATTACAAAAAGGAATTTGTTAGCCTGACTCCTCCAGGCTAAGAGTGTGTTGTTGCTAAAGCAGGTTTGAAACATCCAAGGTCAGAAACAAGACCCTTTGGAAGCAGGTGAATCATGTATAGGAAGGTGTTCACGTGAAGTCTAAAGGGAAAATCACGAGGGATGAGGACATTTGCAAAGTTTTCTATAGGACACAGTCATTATAACATCATGAAACTGCATGAGCAGTTTGATAAGAAAATGTATAAAATTACAGTTTTTGTATGTAAAGTGAGAATGCTTCATCAAGAATTATGAAGACTAACTCCCAGCGCTGTAAGACTAACATTTATGTTTGCACATCCTGAAGTGTTGTTCCTGACTAAAGGCATATAAGGTAAATTATTAATGTTATTTATTTATGACTTCAAAACTAGCCATGAAGCATAACGGTACTATGGGGATGGGATAGACAACTGACCACCAGGGTTAAACATACTATGGGGAATGGGAGACCACTAACCACCAAGAATAAATGTACTATGGGGATGGGAAGACCACTAACCACCAAGGATAAATGTACTATGGGGGAGACCAGTAACCACCAAAAATAATTGTACTACAAGGATGGGGGACACCACTAACCACCAAGGATAAATGTACTATGGAGTTGGGGAGGCCACTACCCACCAAGGATACAAGCACTATGGGTAAGACCACTAGCCACCAAGGCTAAATGCACTACGGGGATGACGGAGATGACTAAACACCAAGGATAAATGTACTATGGGGATGGGGTGGCCACTAACCACCAAGGACAAATGCACTATGCGGATGGTGAGACCACTAACAACCAAGGATAAATGTACTATAGAGATGGAAGTAACCACTAACCACCAACGATAAATGTACTCTGGGGATGGGAGAGACCACAAATTACCAAAGATAAATGTACAATGCAGATGGGGAGACCACTAACCATCAAGGATAAAAGTACTATGGAAATGGGAAGACCACTAACCACCAAGGATAAATGTATTATGGGGCAGACCGGTAACCACCAAGGATAAATGTACTACTGGGAAGACCAGTAACCACCAAGGATAAATGTACAATGCTGATGGGGAGGCCACTAACCACCAAGGATAAATGCACTATGGGGATGGGGAGACCACTAACCACCAAGGATAAATGCACTATGCAGATGGTGAGACCACTAACCACCAAGGATAAATGTACTATGGAGATGGGGGAGACCACTAACCACCAATGATAAATGTACTATGGGGAATGGGGAGTCCATTAACTACCAAGTATAGATGTACTATGCAGATGGGGAGACCTCTAATCATCAAGGATAAATGTAATATGGGGATGGGAAGACCACTAACCACCAAGGATAAAATTACTATGTGGATGGAGAGACCACTAACCACCAACAATAAATCTACTATGGGGATGGACAGACCACTAGCCACCAAGGATAAAGTTACTATGGGGGTGAGGGAAACCACTAACTACCAAGAATAAATGTACTATGGGGATGGTGGAAACCACTAACCACGAAGAATAAATGCACTATGGGGATGGGAGAGACGATTAACCACCAAGGATAACTGTTCTATAGGTAAGGGCATGGGGAGAGCACTAGCTACCAAGGATAAATGTAATATGGGGTTGGGGTAGACAACTAACCACCAAGGATAAATGTATTATGGGGATGGGGAGATCACTAACTACTAGGGATAAAATTACTATGGGGATGGACAGGCCACTAACCACCAAGGATGCATGTACTATGGGGAGACAACTAACCACCAAGGATAAATGTACTATGGGTAAGACCACTAACCACCAAGGACAAATGCACTATGAGGATGAGGGAGACCACTAACCACCATGGATAAATGTACTATGGGGATGGGGGAGACCACTAATTACTGGGGATAAATGTACTATGGGGATTGAGAGGCCACCAACCACCAAGGATGCATGTACTATGGGGAGACAACTAACCACCAAGGATAAATGTACTTTGGGTAAGACCACTAACCACCAAGGACAAATGCACTAAGAGGATGAGGGAGACCACTAACCACCAAGGATAAATGTACTATGGAGATGGAGGAGACCACTTACAACCAAGGATAACTGTATTATGGGGACTGGGGAGACCACTAACTACCAAGGATAAATGTACTATGAGGATGGAGAGACTACTAGCCACCAAGGATAAAATTACTATGGGGATGAGGGAGACCACTAACCACCAAGGATAAATGTACTATGGGGATGGGGAGACTACTACCTACCAGGGATAAAGTTACTATGGGGATGAGGGAGACCACTAACTACTAAGAATAGATGTACTATGAGTATGGTGAAGACCATTAACCACCAAGAATAAATGTACTATGGGGATGGGGGAGATGACTAACCACCAAGGATAACTATACTAAGGGCATAGGGAGATCACTAGCTACCAAGGATAAATGTAATATGGGGTTGGGGTAGACAACTAACCACCATGGATAAATGTACTATGGGAATGGGGATACCACTAACTACTAAGGATAAATGTACTATGGGGATGGGGAGGCTACTAACCATCAAGGATACATGCACTATGGGGAGACAACTAATGACCAAAGATAAATGTACTATGGGTAAGACCACTAACCACCAAGAATAAATGCATTATGCAGATGGTGAGACCGCTAACCACCAAGGATAAATGTACTATGGAGATGGGGGAGACCACTAACCATCAACGATAAATGGACTATGAGGAATGGGAGGCCACAAACCACCAAGGATAAATGTACTATGTGGATGAGGAGACCACTAACCACAAAGGATAATTGTATTATGGGGATGGGGGAGACCAGTAACCACCAAGGATAAATGTACTATGGGGATGTGGAAGACCACTAACCAACTAGGATAATTGTACTATGGGGATGGGCGAGACCAGTAACCACTAAAGATAAATGTACTATGGGGATGGGGACACCATTAACCACTAATGATAAATGTAATATGGTGATAGGAGAGACCACTAACCACCAGGAAATAATGTATTATAGTGATGGGGGAGACCACTAACCACCAAGAATAACTGTACTATGGGCATGGGGAGATCATTAGCTACCAAGGATAAATGTACTATGGGGATGGGGTAGAAAACTAATCAGCAAGGTAAATGTTCTATGGGGATGGGGAGACCACTAACCACTTAGGCTAAATGTACTATGGGGATGGGGAGACCATTAACCACCAAGGATACATGCACTATGGGATGTGGAGACAACTAACCACCAAGAATAAATGCACTATGGGGATGAGGAAGACCACTAACCATCAAGGATAAATGTACTATGGGGATGGTGGAGACCACAAACCACCAAGGATAAACGCACTATGCATGATGAGACCACTAACCACCAAAGATAAATGTACTATGGGGATGGGGAAACCCACTAACTACCAAGGATAAATGTACTATGCAGACAGTTGACCAGTAATCACCACGGATAAATGTACTACTATGGGGATGGGGAGACCACTAACCACCAAGGATAAATGTACTATGTGGATGGGGAAACCACTAGCCGCAAAGGATAATTGTATTATGGGGATGGGGGAGACCACTAACCACCAAGGATAAATGTACTATGGGGGAGACCAGTAACTACCAAGGATAAATATACTACGGGGGAGACCAGTAACCACCAAGAATAAATGTACTATGGGGATGAGGGAGACGACTAACCACCAAGGATAACTATACTAAGGGCATAGGGAGATCACTAGCTGCCAAGGATAAATGTAATATGGGGTTGGGGTAGACAACTAACCACCATGGATAAATGTACTATGGGAATGGGGATACCACTAACTACTAAGGATAAATGTACTATGGGGATGGGGAGGCTACTAACCATCAAGGATACATGCACTATGGGGAGACAACTAATGACCAAAGATAAATGTACTATGGGTAAGACCACTAACCACCAAGAATAAATGCATTATGCAGATGGTGAGACCGCTAACCACCAAGGATAAATGTACTATGGAGATGGGGGAGACCACTAACCATCAACGATAAATGGACTATGAGGAATGGGAGGCCACAAACCACCAAGGATAAATGTACTATGTGGATGAGGAGACCACTAACCACAAAGGATAATTGTATTATGGGGATGGGGGAGACCAGTAACCACCAAGGATAAATGTACTATGGGGATATGGAAGACCACTAACCAACAAGGATAATTGTACTATGAGGATGGGCGAGACCAGTAACCACTAAAGATAAATGTACTATGGGGATGGGGACACCATTAACCACTAATGATAAATGTAATATGGTGATAGGAGAGACCACTAACCACCAGGAAATAACGTATTATAGTGATGGGGGAGACCACTAACCACCAAGAATAACTGTACTATGGGCATGGGGAGATCATTAGCTACCAAGGATAAATGTACTATGGGGATGGGGTAGAAAACTAATCAGCAAGGTAAATGTTCTATGGGGATGGGGAGACCACTAACCACTTAGGCTAAATGTACTATGGGGATGGGGAGACCATTAACCACCAAGGATACATGCACTATGGGATGTGGAGACAACTAACCACCAAGAATAAATGCACTATGGGGATGAGGAAGACCACTAACCATCAAGGATAAATGTACTATGGGGATGGTGGAGACCACAAACCACCAAGGATAAACGCACTATGCGCATGATGAGACCACTAACCACCAAAGATAAATGTACTATGGGGATGGGGAAACCCACTAACTACCAAGGATAAATGTACTATGCAGACAGTTGACCAGTAATCACCACGGATAAATGTACTACTATGGGGATGGGGAGACCACTAACCACCAAGGATAAATGTACTATGTGGATGGGGAAACCACTAGCCGCAAAGGATAATTGTATTATGGGGATGGGGGAGACCACTAACCACCAAGGATAAATGTACTATGGGGGAGACCAGTAACTACCAAGGATAAATATACTACGGGGGAGACCAGTAACCACCAAGAATAAATGTACTATGGGGATGGGGGAACCACTAACCACCAAGGATAAATGTTCTATGTGGATGGGGAGACCACTAACCACCAAGGATAAATGCACTATGCGGATGGTGAGACCACTAACCACAAGGATAAATGTACTATGGAGATGGGGGAGACCCCTAACCACCAACGATAAATGTACTATGGAGAATGGGGAGACCATTTACTACCAAGGATAAATGTACTATGCAGATGGGGAGACCTCTAATCACCAAGGATAAATGTAATATGGGGATGGGAAGACCACTAACCACCACGGATAAAATTACTATGTGGATGGGGAGACTACAAACCACCAATGATAAATCTACTATGGGAATTGGGGAGACCACTACCAACCAAGGATAAATGTACTATGGGGTCTGGAAGACCACTAGCCACCAAGGATAAAGTTACTAAGGGGATGAGGGAAACCACTAACTACCAAGAATAAATGTACTATGGGGATGGGGGAGATGATTAACCACCAAGTATAACTCTACTAAGGGCATGGGGAGATCACTAGCTACCAAGGATAAATGTAATATGGGGTTGGGGTAGACAACTAACCACCAAGGATAAATGTACTATGGGGATGGGGAGACCACTAACTACTAGGGATAAATGTACTATGGGGTTGGGGAGGCCACTAACCACCAAGGATGCATGCACTATGAGGAGACAACTAACCATCAAGGATAAATGTACTATTGGTAAGACCACTAACCACCAAGGACAAATGCAGTATGGGGATGAGGGAGACCACTAACCACCAAGGATAAATGTGCTATGGGGATGAGGGAGACCACTAACCACCAAGGATAAATGTGCTATGGAGATGGGGGAGGCCACTAACCACCAAGGATAAATGCATTATGCAGATGGTGAGACCACTAACCACCAAGGATAAATGTACTATGGAGATGGGGGAGACCACTAACCACCAACGATAAATGTACTATGGGGATGGGGAGACCACTAACCACCAGGGATAAATGTACTATGTGGATGGGGAGACCACTAACCACAAAGGATAACTGTATTATGGGGATGGGGTGACCAGTAACAACCAAAGATAAATGTACTATGGGGATGGGGAGACCACTAACGATAAATGTACTATGGTGATGGGGGAGACCACTAACCACCAGAAATAAATGTACTATGGGGATGGGGAAGACCACTAACCACCAAGGATAAATTTACTATAGGAGTGGGGGAGACCACTGGCCACCAAGGATAAAGGTACTATGGGAATGAGGACACCACTAACCATAAAGGATAATTACAGAAGACTTGTGCCATAATGGCAATAAAACCAGTACATAGACCAGAGGAGAAGGGAATACAAGACACAAACTAGACTACTTTCGTGCCTTAAGGCACTTAAAACACTGCACTACCTTCAGATGAGACATCAGACTAAGGTGTAATCTGCTTGAGTCAGTGATAGTTCATCTGGATGTAAAACATCCCATGGTATGTATCAAAAAGAGTAGGAGAAGTTCCCTGATGCACTGGCCAAATTTCTCCTGGTAGTATAAATACCTCTTTGGGACAACCCTGAAAAGAGGCCAGTATCTTAGTGGGACCACCCCAGTTAAAGACTAAATAAATAAAAATAAAACAGTACAGGGAACGGGGGGAGGGGGGAACACTAAACACTGGAGACAGTACTATCATACCATAAGGGCACTTAAAACAGTACAGGGATCAGGGGTGGGAAGAGCCATTAGACACCAGGGATTACTCTAAACTTGTGTGCCATAATGGCACTTAGACCAGTATAGGGACCAGGTAGTTGGGGTAGCTTCTAGATACTAGGGATTACTCTAAACTTGGGTACCATAATGGCACTTGCACCATTATGGGAACCAGAGGGCTGGGGGAGCCACTAGACACCAGGGACCTAGGGATATGACATTGGACTCCAAACTTCCATGACAGCCTAGGGCTGGAAAAGGAGGCAATGGGAACATTCAGTCAATGCAAGGACAGGTGAGGGGACAGTGGTGCATCTGTGTGTGCTTCAATGTGTACTTGTGTGTGTGTGGGAGAGTGACTAAGGGCAGAGGGATGGCTGTGCTTACACAATGCGGTCTCCACAGTTACCTACTGCAGGAAGTGCTGATCCGCACATCGCAGTGGGAAATGTGACTCAGAGACATGAAAATTAGCCCATAATGAGATCTTTAGTCATTGTGGCTAAATTGTCTTAGAAATGCAAAATATCACATCGTAGGCGCAAGGTGTTTTTAGTGTCAGCTATACTGCTCACACTGGGGCTGTTCATGAATCCTTAAGAACATTTTCACTTTTTGACCTGCAGAGCAGGAAGTAAAATATTACCGTTGACATCCCTGCTCCATTCATCCTACCTCTCCATGTGGACCTCCGGGATGCATGCAAATATCTACCTTCATACGCAATGAAGTTAAAAAAAAGTCCTATTTTACATAGAATGTACATATCTTTACTTAAGAAAGTAAAAATGCAGAGACTGTAAAGGATTATCCACATGATGATTCTCATGTTTTTAATATTCAATTTCTGATTACTATGGTCTTACCTTTTGAGCAAGCTATGCACAAGACCCTGTATAAGAAACCATGACAGATGTTATACAGTGCAGTTTTTCCATATGTTCATAGATAAGTACTGCCCTAGCAGGCCATTTTAAGCATGGCTAATTTCCCTTCAGAGGTGAGAATAAAACCGTGTACCTTGTGCCTGTGAGGTAGACACCTTAACCATTATGCCAACCCCTATCACTGTGTAAACTCTGTCATAAAAATTCAAAATCTTTACTTTAGTCCATAAAGTAGGTTAATAAGGAATGCTAAAGCTGTCAGTTATCACAGAGGACTAAAGACCTGAAATTCAAATGAGTTGCTTCCTGTACCCAAGATACAGGGTTGGATTCCTTCCACCTTCATTTGCTTGCTGTCTGAATCTGAACAAGTCACTTAACCAGACTGTGTTCCCGGGTCATCCCTGAAAAGAGAAAATGTGTCCAGTGGCCTTACCTGGTCAAGTACTCGTTTAGTATGTTAAATGCACTTAGAAACTCTGAAAACATTTGTGGCATTATTCTGCTACAGTTACCCTCCTCCAAAATGTATGGCTTAATTAGAAAAGTTAACATTACACATCACTGCAACCATATATATATATATATATATATATATATATATATATATATATATATATATAAATAAATAAAAAAAAATATATATATATATATATATATATATATATATATATATATATATATATATATATATATATATATATATATATATATAAAGTATATATAACATGGGGGTTAAAGGGTGCCTTCCCCCTAAAAAGCAAACAGAGTTTTCAAGTATGGTTGACTAGGGATATGCATTTCTAGAAAATAGTACTTCATTGTAAGTACTACAGCTGAAATGGCAATGGTTTATCAGGATACTTTAACTGGTGGAAAGGGTAGATACTGTAAAATTATACCAAACTGGGGAAATTAGACACAATTTGCTGAAAACACTGCCTAAGCATCTCATGACTCTGGCAGATGTTTCTAAGATCCAGGTCATAATTACCTTAATGATTTCTGGTTCACCATGACCCACTGAAGATCTGTGGCACACATACTGAAATGGTAACTTTGAAAAACTGTAAACAAACAGTGAAAACACCAGTTATGAGCAATTATTTCCTCTGGCTTCCTAACTATTTCAAAAGCATTTTAGCATCAGTAATTTTATACTATCTACCCAGAAATTAACATTATACACATTTTCACTTAAAGCCTGACAGGAATCCAACAGCTAAATATTTTCTAAAGTAATGAAAAGAAACTTTTTCCTCTTCATTCTTTCTCAAGCTGCAGTTACCATCTGTGTTGAAAAATGGGACACAGTGAAGCACTTTGCAAACAAATAAGTCAGGACTATCTAAAACAGAATCTGCTTACCAAGCTTAAGATCTCAAAACAAGCTTTAACGTGACTGTGGAAAGCAGCGGCTAAAAAGTGTTATTATATGATTTCATTATAAACGTGTTATTAACACCTAGAAGATAATTTGGGTCTATATTATATTAGTTATATATATATTATATTAGCAAACGCTATATAATCGACCCACAATATCCGAAAATCTAAAATGTTGAACACACGGGATCAGCGATTTTTTTACCAGGGAAAAAAAATCGCCAATCCGTTAAAAAAAAAATCCAAACACAAAATAAAGTGGGGGTCTGTGCCCCCCACACACTCCCTACTTAAATATACCAACTCCAAGATTGTACCACAGTGGAGGAAAAGGCAAAGTCCCGAAAACAGTCCAGTGATTTTTTTCCCTAGGTAAAAAAAATCGCTGTTCCGTGCTTTCGCCATTTTGCCATTTGGTGTAATCACGCTCAACGAAACAGCGTTTGCTTAAATAATACGTACCCGATAATTTTATGTATTAGTCAAATACAAGGGAAAATGCTATCTACTTTTTTAAATGAAATGCTGAAGTGTTACATTACATATACTGCCACTGCTCTTGTTTTACTATGATCTTAACAAATACAACATAATTAAATGAGCAATGGATTTTTTAAGATATGGCATTCAATTTTGAGTTAGACAAACAACAATAAATTTATTATGTCTTCTGCCAACCAGCCAGGACAGAACTTGAGTTTCCATGTTTAATGCAGGTGAATTAGATCTAGCTTGTATCCCAGGGACTAGATAGCAAGCCGGATCAGAGAAAAATACTAGGCGAACCCTGAAAGGCCACATTAAGCCTAGCCAATAACCCATGGTTAGAACCAAATCCTGTAACTTGCATCTATGAGATAAAGATCTTAACCATTATACCACACCCACTTCAAAGCTGAGAAGGTGGAACAGACAGAACAGCAAGAGGCCAGCTGCTCTACTTTCTAATGGACAGGGCAGGGATGGATCCGAGTGCTGGAGTCTTTACTCCGTGGAGAAGATGACTGAATAATATTACAGACTCTAGAACAACTAATGGTACAAAAGTAACACCTAGCACCAATATTTTTATTTATTTAAAATTTGTTGACCAGGAAAGTCCGACTAGGACACAGCCTATTTTCAGCAGAGGCACAGGGAGAAACATTCCAGACACGTCTTTGGAATGTGGGATGAAACCGGAGCACTTGGAGGAAATCCACGCTAATGAAGGGAGGACATGCTGACTCTGCACAGAACGGGATTTCATAGGCTCATAGGTAGGTACTAGGCTATCTGCCCAAGAGCATTTATAAGCCTAGCCAGAGTGTGTCGCCGCCCATTGATTAATTAACTGATCCTCTGTCAAACAGAGCCAATGAAGTGATCCCAGGGGTGTATTTTCTGTTACCCATCCACTCGTCAAGGTTTCTCTTGAAGAATGTTAGTGAGGGGCTCTGCCTGATGTAATTTGGAATTTTGTTCCAAAGCATGGGGAGTCTCTGTGACAGGAATCTATCCCTCCGGCATGTTCTATTTATTGTTGTGGCTAGGTTTAGCTCAGTAGAGCACGTGGCTCACAGTGACTTGGATTTCTTTAGGTGGAGCATGTCCATCATTTCAGCTAAGAAGTGAACCAGAGAACCTCTTAGTGTGAGGCAACAATATTAACCACTGCACTGCCCATATGCATTAGACCATGATGCAAGACATGACAGTAATGCATGTCAATGCCCAAAAGGCACATAAAAAACAACTTTGACCTGTAGTAGAAAGCTGCAGTCAGTTCCTGGATTTCTTCACCATGACATAACCAAGATCAAATAACTGAAAAGCACTAGAAAAGGCAGTCCTATCCAAACAATGGGCTGTAGCAGGGCTACAGCAACCTCAGGGATAGAGAGTGGGGGACAATATGTGAGAGAACAGAGACTGGAAGGAGAAAAGATGAAATAATATGACAGCAACAGTGCCAACAACAAAAAGAGAATAAAATGACAGCTGGCAGAAATAATGCTTGAACGTTTTCTCAAAACAAATAAGAAAATTGAACAGATCTGCTGAAAGTTTTACAATTTAAGAAATAAAATAGAAAAAACAACATATAGATAATTTTAAATTGATGTCTTACATCTTTCTTTGTGGAATTTTTTGCAGGTTTTCACAGCAACAAATATGTCATCTTTTTTCACAGCATCTCCCTGGGAGAAATAACAGAGAGCATCAAATATAACTTTTTCTCAGCACCATCATTAATGTGTAGAAACAAACAGAAGTGCACAAATGCACTGGAAAAAATACATTCTTAGCAAACACTCTGAACACTATTACACTTTAATATGCTCATTGCTGGTAATCAGTTATTTATTTCAGTTAACATCTGTTTCAGCACTTTACTGTGAGAAAATGCATGCAAGTGTTGAAATGTAGCAACATGAATGCCTAAGGCAGGTGTCTCACCCCTACAGACGGTTGTACAGCAGAATCACTAAATGATGATATCCAGGGAAAAAGATTTAATGTACAAGACACTGAAGATGTTACAGGATTCATAAAATGTTAACAAATGCAAAGGCATGTGATGATATTTAGATCTTGGGAACATGAATAAGAGAACAAAAATGCTAAAAGTAGGTCAGGAGCTACCGTAGACGGTACAAAGCCTTGCTCACAGGGATGATGCTGCAGGCAAAATTTAATTCTTGTGTATGAAAAAGAAGAGCCTGTCTACTTGTAGTCCATTTATAAATGGAAAATCTATAATTGATTTACAGGTTGGATAAAACACCAGTGCAGAAGATTACACACAAAAGTGTACTGTAATGTCTCAGAAAACAACCTGTTAGCAAACACTCAAGAGAAAAAGAAACTGGCCAAAAGAAAGTGCTGTTGTAAAGGAAATGTTTATTATGCAACTCGTGTAATTGTCTAGACAGATCTACGTTGTTGTTACCTGTGCTTACTGCACTTTAATGGGCATGTAGGTAATGTTAAAAGTCAAAAAATGGATGTATTATTGTGGCAAACCGAGTCAAAGATAAACAGACTATAGTAACAAACAACTCCGACTTAGGATAGCCAAGCTATTTATTAAAACACAAAGTATAAAATGCAAAGCTTTTGGGTGATGCCCTTCTTCATGCAGGTAATGCTGCCAGATGTGTGTTGATGTAAGCATTGTGAATAATTTGTAATATTTTTTAATTCTTGCATTGCAGTGCACAGTCTGACAGCAATCGTATACTAATATCACGCACTCATCTCACTGGTAATTCTGATGCACTGTAAAGAATGCAGACTCCATACACAATCATATAAAGTTCTGGGAGGGGGGTCTGCTTCAGTGTACATGGACACTGCTGAGTCCGGGATCCTCAGTAAATACAGGAGATATTTGTCACAGGCTTTCTACTGATTTGACTTTCTTCCTCATTTCTTCACACACACACACACACACACACACACACACACACACACACAGGAAACACCGGCGGCAAACAGATACACACATATGCATACGTGTGTATATATTCAGAAACTAAATACCAGCACTCCAACAATCACTTGAAAATTTATTTAGACCAAACAGACAAAACATAAATTACCAATTACTACGACAAAACATAAATTACCAATTACTACAACATACACACACACACATATATATATATATATATATATATATCTATATAAAATGTATACACACATATGTGTAAGCAGTGTATGTAAATTTATATATATATATATATATATATATATATATATATATATATATATATATATATATATAAAGAGATAAAGAACTGGTGCTAGATTATCGCTAAGGCAGATAGATATAGATGGCTATTGATTTTCTACCTCACTTCTTTATCTATATATGGAGGGAGAGACAGAGAGACACACACATCCGTGTCACAAATCCTTAACCCAATAAGCTGTCTACTTAATAGATTAGGTCATGGCTACAATTTGGCTCCCAGAAAACAACAAAGTGTAAAGACTTACCTTCTTTTTCTGGAATATTTAAAACTGTATAATTCATCAGATGAGGAACCGAAAGCACAACTGCAAGTTGTCAAAACTTTAATATGATATAAGAACGTCATTTGGCCTTGATAAATATGCAAAAGCAACCTTTAAAGCAAGAAAGCTGCATCACCAAGAAAATATCA